>NC_081345.1:65677338-65706756 GCF_029784015.1 Lycium ferocissimum
TTTTTCTTAGTTATATTTTGTAGTATATTTTTGGTTACTTAATATTTGTTATTGTTGGTTTGTTGTGCTACGTTGGACTATTTTTGCGTTTCCGGCCAATCATTTTTGTCCGTATTAGATTTGGCCGGAGTTGAATTTTTCTAGGACTGTTTGAGATCTCCGGCCAGCGTTTAAATGATTGGTGTTTGCTCTGTCTCTTTTCGTTTTGGGACTAGTTTTGCACTTATTTTATTTTCCAGCGATGAGCTTAGCTTCGTCTTCGTGGGCGAAACTTGCTTCCTTTGGCTACTGCCCGTTGTTACTATCGGTATTCGGATTGATTTTGCATTTCTTTTACTAAATAAATGTTGGATTTGTACCCGAAAAAATACTTTTGGCGGTCAATGGTACTGTTACCTTTTTTTATTGCATTTAGTTAAATTCATTTGGGCGAATACTAAACCCAAATGGCCGATGAAGAAACTTCTGTCGATTTCCAAGGCCTCCCATATACAAAAGACGGGTTTTTTATTTTTAAGTTTATTCATTATTTCTTTAATTCATTCGATAGTTATTTATTCTCTTACTAACATTTTTACTAAGTGTTCATACGGGTACCCGGAGATACATCCCGAAGACGACACTCGGAAGGAACCCGAAGACTTCGTGAATCCTTTGTTTGTATTTACTTTCCGCATTTTTTTATAACTGTACAAAACATAAACTCATAGTATAGTGGAAACTTTATTTTTGGCATGACGAGTTGATATATTTATTTACATGTCGCCTTGTTTGTTAAACTTAAAATTGTCATTCGCTTTAGGCAAGACTTAGGCCGTCAATACTTTCATAACTAGATTAAATTGACTTGGTATAAATACTTTGTTAAATAAATTCACACTTTTGACGTTTAGGCAAAAATACTAGTCCATCCTTTATTTTATAATCTTTATACACTCTTAATACAACTTACATTTTATATTGTTTCATGCACACTAATACATATTTTAACTAAGTTAAATCCACATTTTGACGCTAGGCAAATATTAAGTCGTCCATTTACAAATCTTTTATTCTTTAGAGGCATTACACATTTTCACTCATTTTTTTATCCACAATTCCTTATACTTATTTTTTACTAATACTTTTTACAATTATTTTGTTTCTTATTCTTTTGATAGGATATTCATTAAACAAACACTCTTTTTAACTAAACGGTAGAAACAAGTCAAATAAACTTCACTTTTCTGAATAATTTCGTTATATAAAATCTTTACACCAATGAATATTCGTAAATTATTTTTACATTCTTTATGCACTAATATACCTAGTTATACAATTCTTTATACATTTTAGGTTTGACGTACACTCTTTTACACTTAAATATGTTCTTATATGTTTAATATACATACATTCTTTTAATATACATAGACGCACATTACATAGATGTACATTCTTTATATCCTTGATATATTTATTTTTACATAGTCTTACATTTTTTTATTATATATATTCTTAATATAGTTATACTTTCTTTACACTAACATATATATACACCCTTTGTACTAACAGATATACTTTTATACTTACGAGGTACATTCTCTTTATACTCTTTTATATATTCTTTTTTTACTATACATTCTTTATGAATACTTGATACTTGACATAAATGCATTTTATACACCGTATATACTTAGTATATTATCACCTAGTGTAGCTTTTCATGAAGTCATAACATTTTGAAAACAGGTAATAATAATGATAAACAGATAGATAATCCCCCTCTAGTGTTCAGTTAAACTAAGTCTAAGGATTGTCTTGAGCGAGGTTACGAGGGATGCTTAATATCTTCCCCTCGGGGTAAATAAAATCCTTATCTAGAATCTCATATGTTTCGTGGACTAAAAATGGAGTAGACACACAAATACATATAGGTTTCCTATTTTTCCTTAAAAATTAAGTGGCGACTCTAACCCTTTTTAAGCCAGTTAGAAGAACCGGAAAGTTGCAAACTATCTTGGACCCGTTCAAAATAGGGCGTAACAGAATGGCGACTCCGCTGGGGATTACCTAGGTTTTGACCTTAACAGACTTTGTTTAAGTGAGCACTTGAGGGATATGTGATTATTTATCTGTTTTTATTATTATTACTTGTTATATATCTCGAACTGCTACAATATTATCTTTCAAAGGACGCAAGCCAAAGCCAAACTTATATTCCTTATTTGTTTGAAGACACTACATGTTCTTTTTGCTTTTTATACTGTCATCGCACTTTCAATTGAGTTTTTGGTCATACACGTAGACACATTCTGCACGCGAGTTGTGCTTTGCGCTCCTCCGAACCTCCTTCAAACTCCTTAGCTTCAGAGATTGGTGGGCTAATCTTACTACTTGCCATCTCGCAGTTGTCCAAGTATTCTTTATCAGCTTAGGTGAATCTACTCTTAGAATTCTTAGGCCGTTGTACGTATAAATTTGATCACTGCTCTAGCCGAATTGATTTCATTCTTTATTTGTCACATATTCTTTATTTGCTACATGCTCTTTGTATCTTACACATTCTTTATTTGTTTCACATACTGTATTTATTAGACATTCTTTAGTTGTATATGTATATATATATATATATATATATATACTAGACATACCTTCTTCAGCCTCGTCTGCTTTATCGGACAATTTTGATTGACTTGTGTTGAGCTTGAAACCTTTCCAAACCCTAACACCCATTTTTTGGTCTTTACGACCACCCTCACAACCACATTATTTTTCATACCCATTTCCGGTCTTTGCTACCATCACTTTGACTTTACCATTCTTTTTTAATACAAAACAGCCTTGTACATTCTTTCCCACTCTGGAACACACTTTTTCCAGATTCGAACTCTTGTTCATAGCCTCGCTTCTGTTCAATACAACCACCAATTCATAGAAATCATACAAATCACATACAACACCGTATCTGCCCGAACTACGTCTAACCTGATTCTTGTCCTGACAAGATACGTAGGCAACCCTACATAAGGGTTCGGTCACCCCATTATTTCGAAATAATTTACCGAAAAAAAAACTGGGACAATTATTTTGGAGCAGTTCAAAGACGCTCTCCAAAAAGACTTCTAAGAGCGTCAATCAACCCCTTGAAATCCAAAACCCAACAGCGGCAATACTAGCCTTACCCCAACCATCACCTAGCTTTGGTCCCAAATTCTGGGATATAAGCTTTTCTTCTTCGACCAAGCATCACAGGCTGTGAAACTTTGTCTTGTCGATCTTTATTTTTCAACTCCAAGGGTTCAACGCAAGTAAACCCTTTCCCCCCTCAACTATACAATAATCGTGCCAACTGACAAGGAGTAATGTCAAAGCTCAGCAAACAGTTTGGTACCCAATCATTGCAATCTTACCAATAGGCGCGGAGTATTTTTAGAAACTCCGTAAAGGTCGGCATCACCTCTTATCGCCTTGCCAGCGGACGCGGATTATTTTTAAAGCTCCGCCGATGTTGACATTTCCCCATAGCCAACCATGCCAATGGATGCAGAGTAGTGTCAAAGCTCTGCCAACATCCGGCCTTCTCCTCCATAACAATCTTGTCAACGTCTTTGGAGTAATGTCAAGGCCCTATCTACGGTTGACATCCTTCTTCTCGGCCGCCGTTAGAGTATTTTCAAAACTCTAGCTGCGATCGGTTCATTTTTTTTGACCGCCTGTCAATGTATTTTCAAAGCTTCGAGCCTACGATTGGTCCATTCCTGGATAATTTTCAAAGCCCCGTGCCTACGATCGACACACTTTTCTGCCGTCTGTCGGAGTACTTGCAAAACTCTGCCTTCAATTGGTACCTCTTCTTATATTTTATCTGCAAGAACTACGCTCACCTGATTCTCTTCTTTGATGAGATACGTAGGCAACCCTTTTGGGTTCAGTATTCATTATTCAAAAAATCACAAAAAAAAACCTTTATTTTGGAAAATCACAAAAATATTTTACTTCTTTCTATCCTATCTGAACGAACTACGCGCACCTGATTCTCATCAACGATGAGATACGTAGGCAACCCATTTGGGTTCGATACCCCTTATTCAAAAAAAAAAATTATAGAATTATATCTTTGAATTGGTTGGTACCAACACAGTTAGGAGTGTGCACAGGAAAGGAACAACTAACAATCGATATAATGGAGAGGACTGACTTCGTGGTAAACCGTTGATTCTTTTGGTACCTCGCATTCACACCTTAAGTGAAACTTGAAAAATCATCTAGCATCTTTGGTAAGACAAGAACAAAACCAACCTCATTATTTCATGTTCATTGTGTGGTGAGCTTTAAACAGCGTTCAATTGCATTGCATTGTGATCTAGAACTTGGCCTGAATGTCTGTTGAGGCGAAATTAGGAGTAATACTCGGTATAGGAAAGGATCGTAGGCCTTCTTTGACCCGTTTGAGAATTTCTAGCCTACCAAGTAACATTATCCCTAGCATCCCCACTTTTGAGCCTAAAGCCTTTTCTTTGACAACCACATCATAAGCCTATACCATTTCTGAGTGCATACATGCACTTTTACTCTCTTGGCCCGACCTCCCTAAGCGCACTAGAAACGTGCAACCGCGGATAGAGATCCAAGCTGAAGCTTCCAAAGAAAAAAAAAGATTCAACAGTCCCAGAAAAATAATGACGAAGAACAACCTCCAAAGCAAGAAAGAGCCCACAAAAAAAAAATCAGTCATTCGGGATCTCGAACATATACAATCCGCTATTCCTTTTTATTTTTCACATTCCAGCATACAACCCGGAATTACCATCAAGACTTTGGGCATACAACCCAGGTCAATTCTCTTAATCCCCACAGAGTCTTGGGCATACAACCCCGAACTCTAAAAAAAAAAAAAAAAAAAAAAAAAAAAAAGCTCCAACTTGCAAAAGAAATCGCACAAGTGCAAAAGAAAGGGACAACAAAACGAAGCAGATCAGCATCAGAGCACACAAATCCCAAGCACAGATATAGTGCAGTGCTCAGGGAAGGATTAGTCACTTATTACCCAAATGATATCCTACCCTTTTGCCAAGCCTCCATTACAACCCGATAATAAGCCCTACGTGATCCTAGGCCAAGAGTTCTCACCTTAGTGGATACTTACTTGACGGCCAAGCGTATGGTATCACAATTACATGCATTGAACATCTTTCTGAGTATGAGTGTACTTCTCTAGACGTCCCAAAGTTCAAAAATACTGAATATGTGTGAAAAAAGGACTTTCTTTTTAGTGAGGGCACTTGAAACATGAAGATAGGTATAGTTCAAAACCTTTGCTTGAAACAAGACAAACAAATCTTGTCGATACTTAGGTATGTCTGAGGTACCACTTGAAGCTGTAGGAATTATCCCAAAGTCAATCTCCGTTAGCTGGGAAGAAATTGATGGAATTCTTATGCACAAAACTAATTGTTGGTACTAACTGAAGTCAAGACGTGATTCTCTTCACTTCTTCATTTTCCAATATTCTTTACAACAAAACATCGAAAATGCATAAAAAAAAAATTACAGGCGCCCATCTCATAATGCGGGTGTTTTAATTTATGTTAGGTGCCCACCTTCTAATGCGGGTATTTTTAATTTCAGTTCAGGCACCCACCATCTAATGCAGGTATTTTAAATTCAGTCAGGCGCCCACCTTCTAATGAGGGTATTTTAATTTCAGTCAGGCACCCACCTTCTAATGCGGGTATTTTTAATTTCAGTTCAGGCACCCACCTTCTAATGCGGGTATTTTAATTTCAGTCAAGGCGCCCACCTTCTAATCTTTGGTATTTTAATTTCAGTTCAGGAGCCCACCTTCTAATGCGGGTATTTTAATTTATGTCAGGCGCCCACCTTCTAATGCGGGTATTTTAATTTCAGTCAGGCATCCACCTTCTAATGCGAGTAATTTAATTTCAGTCAGGCGCCCACCTTCTAATGCGGGCATTTTAATTTCAGTTAGGCACCCCCCTTGTAATGGTAGTATTTTACTTTCAGTCAGGCACCCACCTTCAAATACGGGTATCTTAGTTTTATTTTTTACAGGCGCCCACCTTCAAATACGGGTATTCCATTTCAAAGCTCTGGCACACAAAGCAGAGTATGCATCAGGATCTCGGCACACAACACGAGACTTTATTTCATTTCAAGGCTCCGGCACACAAACCGGAGTATGCATCAAGGTCCTCACACACAATCCAGGACCCCTCTACATTTAAAGTTTTGGCACACAACCCGATGTTTTCGTCAGCATCCCGACATACAACTTTGTAGTCCATTTCAATCCATGGCTCTGAGTTCGGTCGCCCCTCTAGCAATGAATCATTTTTCTCCCTAACAAGTTTTTCCGAACTACAATCGGTCTGACTCCCATCTCAGGGATATGTAGGTAGCTCAAATTCGAGCACGACTGTTCTTCGTCCTACACTTGCTAGGACCATTCTAACAACACTGGGGCAAAATTTTGATCGAACGATCAAAATTTGCCACAACATCCATTAGTTACCACCTTTCGAACTACATTGACCTAATTCTCGTGATTGACGAGATATGTAGGAAGCTCTATGTAGAGTTCGGTCACATCGGGGTGAAAATCATTCTTTCCCCAGCAAGTATACAATCTTGCACCCTTCCAGCGTCTCGTAGCTCGACATTGGGGTAATTTTGGAAGCAATGACGTGGGTACTCAAATGTTTTTCGGCCCTGAACAATCCTTCCCTTTTTATCATTTTTCTTTTTATCACAACCCTGCCGACGGACGAAGAGTATTGTCAAAGCTCTATCAACGTCTGGCTTCTTTTCCTGTACATATCCCTTTAGTAATCCTTTGCATAGCCAAAATAGGCTACACGTCAACGTCTTCGTCCGAAAATCTTTCATCATCTCCGGTCGAAGACAGACAAGCTGTTGACACCTAATTTTGGCTCGCCATGCTTAAAATTAACGTTTTGGGGCCCTGATTCGTTAAAGAGCATAAAATAGCTTTTTACACATTTTTACATCTTTTCGACAATTTATTGATGATTATCCTCATTTTAGGAATTTTATCAATTTATTGTCATTTTTAAGAATCATTATTCTTGCACATGTACAGCGTAATACTACAATTTTGTGCAATTAATAATTATTTCTTAATTTTATAACAGTACATTTTTATATCTTATACATTAATATTTATATTTTTACACTTACATTATTATTTATACATGTATTAATTAACTATATTTTAGTACAGTCCTTCAGTATAGAGAAAATCGGAGCAATTAATTTTCAAACGCAGAGCAAAAATTCGATCAAGTCAGGGTCTCGTCACCTTTTAAAAAGTTGACATTTGAAGTGATTGGTTGAGTTCTTCATCCATTGGTTAATATATTTTTACACATGAGTTAAAAGGGGTAAAGGGGACAAGAGAGGGAAGACCATTATTCTTTGGACAATAAGATGGGTCATTTTGTTTTATAAAAGAAGTTGGAGGGCTCAACTTTTATTTTAATCATCTTTTATCTTCATTTACACACACAACACATACATTTTCAGATTTTTGCCTCTTCTAAACCTAATACTACATTATTTCTCTTCCCTTCTCCCTCTTCACAAAAAACCACCACCGTCGCCACCACACCGGAGCTCGGAGCTCCGGCGACGCACCAAACCACCCCCACACGCCGACAAGCCTCCACACCTCCACCACTTCGTCTCCATCTTCTCCCTCTCGGTTTCATTTGTTTGCCACCGTCGGGTCGGCTGCCCCCACGAACCGCCACATCACAGCCTCTACTCCCTCCGTCACACCCCTCTCCACCACCAGCCGTGAACCCCCACTGCCCCACAACTTCCTCTTCCTCGCCCTACAAAACCGCCACCTCTCCGCCATCCTCTCCGGCGAACTCACGTCGCCGGAGCAACCAACAACGCCACCAACTCCACCGCCAGCAACCATCAGTGAGCAACCACCAGTCCACTTCTTCTTCCTCACACCACGAACCAAACAGCCCCTTCCCCATTCCGAGCTCCACCACCATTCTCCGACGTCCCTGTGCTAATTTTGACACTGCCGGAGCATCGTCTCCGGCATACCGTGCTCGCTGATGACCCATTGCTTCTGCAGCTTTGTTGAATTTTTTTTTTTACTTAGTTATATTTTGTAGTATATTTTTGGTTCTGCTAATGTTTGTTATTGTTGGTTTGTTGTGCTACTGTTGGACTATTTTTTGCGTTTATAGCCAATCCATTTTGTCCCGTTTTAGATCTGGCCGGAGTTGAATTTTTCGGTGACTGTTTGAGATCTCCGGCCAGCATTTAAATGATTGGTGTTTGCTACTGTCTCTTTTCGTTTTGGGACTGGTTTTGCACTTATTTTATTTTCCAGCGATGAGCTTAGCTTCGTCTTCGCAGGCGAAACTTGCTTCCTTTGGCTACTGCCCGCAGTTACTATCGGTATTCAGACTGATTTTACTTTTCTGTTACTAAATAAATGTTGGCTTTGTACCCGAAAAAATACTTTTGGCTATCAATGGTACTGTTACCTTTTTTTATCGCATTTAGTTAAATTCATTTGGGCGAATACTAAACCCAAATGGCCGATGAAGAAATTTCCGTCGATTTCCAAGGCCTCCCATGTACAAAAGACGAGTTTTTTATTTTTAAGTTTATTCATTATTTCATTAATTCATTCAATAGTTATTTATTCTCTTACTAACATTTTTACTAAGTGTTTATACAGGTACCCGGAGATACATCCCGAAGACGACACTCGGAAGGAACCCGAAGACTTCATCGAATCACTGTTTGTATTTACTTTCCGCATTTTTTTTTATAACTGTACAAAACATAAACTCATAGTATAGTGGAAACTTTATTTTTGGAATGACGGGTTGATATATTTATTTACTTGTCGCCTTGTTTGTTAAACTTAAAATTGTCATTCGCTTTAGGCAAGACTTAGGCCGTCAATACTTTCATAACTAGATTAAATTGACTTGGTATAAATACTTTGTTAAATAAATTCACACTTTTGACGTTTAGGCAAAAATACTAGTCCATCCTTTATTTTATATTCTTTATACACTCTTAATACAACTTACATTTTATATTGTTTTGTGCACACTAATACATACTTTAATTAAGTTAAATCCACATTTTGACGCTAGGCAAATATTAAGTCGTCCATTTACAAATCTTTTATTCTTTAGAGGCATTACACATTTTCACTCATTTTTTATTCACAATTCCTTATACTTATTTTTTACTAATACTTTTTACAATTATTTTGTTCCTTATTCTTTTGATAGGATATTCATTAAACAAACACTCTTTTTAACTAAATGTAGAAACAAGTCAAATAAACTTCACTTTTCTGAATAATTTCGTTATATAAAATCTTTACACCAATGAATATTCGTAAATTATTTTTACATTCTTTATGCATTAATATACCTAGTTATACAATTCTTTATACATTTTAGGTTCGACGTACACTCTTTTACACTTAAATATGTTCTTATATGTTTAATATACATACATTCTTTTAATATACATAGACGCACATTACATAGATGCACATTCTTTATATCCTTGATATATTTATTTTTACATAGTCTTACATTTTTTTTTTTATATATTCTTAATATAGTTATACTTTCTTTACACTAACATATATATGTACCCTTTGTACTAACAGATATATTTTTATACTTATGAGGTACATTCTCTTTATACTCTTTTATATATTCTTTTTTTATACTTGGAGCCGTTCAAAATAGGGCGTAACAATACCTATCAATGATGGTCGTAAATCTATATGAGTGCGTATATAACGCCTGTAAGCCTCTATGGCATATCGTCATATCATATTGGCTCCTCTGTGGCCATAATCAATATCATCATCATAGTAGTAATGCGTATATAACGCCTATATCTCTCCTCATACTTTACATATATATAATATTCGCGTATATAACGCCTTCTGGTCACGGGTCAATATACATAAATATATAATGAATGTAATGCATGAATAAACTGTATGAACAGAACGGGCTACATAAGACTAGACTCATGAATAGAAGGATAACTCATAAATGGGATACATGAACATCAAAGACTAAAGTGCGTCTAATGCTTGTAAGAGTAGAGTAATATGGAAGCTCGCTTAGTCGCTTGTTAGATCATATCATAGGATCATGCCAAAGAAGAAAAGGATGACCTTAACATACCTGGAAGTATACTCAATCGTCCAACTTCTACCTCTCGAACTTGCAAGTCTACAATTAAGATAACATAGGGCTTAATTAGGCTATTTACCTCGCTTACTAACCATCCTCAATTACATATAAAGCTCAATGAATCATAGACAATAATTTCCTTTGTAAGCTTACAACTCTCCAATTTCTCATTCGATCCCACATCAACTACAATACTTACATCAACAATGACAACACATATATATTAAAATATACGTAAACCCGTTTCCAATGATCTCTTAAAATAACCCTGTATCACTACATTGCCCTTCATCAACTTAACACTTTCACAATTACCTTCTCTTCACTTAACATCACTAAAACTCTTGACAACCAACTTAAATATAAAGGTAGAAATCATTCACATACCTTGAGGGGTCAAGAATCCCAAGAATCACTTCAACTTCAACACCCTAAACTTCACAACCTTGAAGAAACCCTAGAAGCCACCTTCTTCTCACCATCTCGGGTTTACGGGATCCGGGTCTTGTCAAATCTTCACTAATACGATGAAAATTATTGGGAGAGAATATTAAGGTTTTCTGATTTAGAGAGAAGGAAAAATATGAAATAGGGTCGTAGACCACCTATTTATACTTGGAAGCCAAAAAGGTTACAGCGTCCGGTTCGACGAGCAGGTCGACGGCCCGTCGACGTGTTAACGGTCCGTCAACTTGCTTCGTCGACCGCACACCTGCATATGCAAGGCTGTGGGATCCTGTCGACGCCGCACATCGATGGTCCATCGACCATATCGATGACCCGTCGACGATGATTGGTGTCCTACAGATTTTTTTGATTCAGTTCAGATTGTGTCGATTCGATTCGCTCAACTTCGAACTCTATAAATTGACAAGAATATCTGCCGGTACCCTTATACACGGGGTAAGACATTTTCTACCTCCAAACTTGGGCTCGGGTCTCTATTCCAAGGGCATGCCCGACTAGGAAATCATAGATTTCTACTACTACGAACATGAGGGGTGTAACAGGAGGAATAGATATAGGCTTTGTGTCCGGTAGCACAGCTATAGCAAAATCAATCTCCCGCTCCGGAGGGAGGCCTAAAAGTTCTTCCGGGAATACATTCGGGAACTCATTCACGACCGGTACAGACTGAAGAGTTGGCGATTCAGCTTCTACATCTTGAACCCAAACTAGATGGTAAATACAACCTTTTGTGATCATTTTCCTTGCCTTTGGATAGGAAATAAACCTACCTTTTGGGGACGCAGTATTTCCTTTCCATTCTAAAACTGGTTCTCCCAAAAACTGGAGCGAGCCATTTTCATTCTACAATCAACATTGGCATAACAAGAAGCCAACCAATCCATGCCCATGATAACATCAAAGTCTACCATTTTTAACTCATGTAAATCAACCATAGTACGATGGTCACAAATCACAACTACACAATTTCTATATACTTGGCTAGCTATTACCGGTTCACCAACGGGTGTAGATACCTCAAAAGGTTTGATCGACTTCGGTTTGACCCCAAACCGACCCGCAATATATGGAGTAACATATGACAATGTGGAGCCCGAATCTATCAAAGCATATACATCATGAGAGAATACCGATAATATACCTATGACGACATCGGGGGAAGGCTCAAGATCCTATCGCCCCGCCAAAGCATAAATACGGTGCTGAGGACCACTAGAACTGGGGGCTCTCCCTCTGCCTCTACCATGGTTGACTGGCGCATATGAACCTAGCCTCATAGGGCGTATAGATGATGAAGACCCAACTGCCGACCTTGAAGGCTGGACTCTACCCCTTCCACCAATCGAGGGGCAATCACGCATGATATGGCCTGGCCGACCGCATGCATAGCAAACCTCTGAACCTAGCCAACACTGGCCCCAATGTAACTTCCCGCACTGGGAACATCGTGGAACGGGTGGTCTTGCCTGACCCGAATAGCCCCTAAACAGAGAACCTGAAGCCCTGAAACCTGACTCGGCCCGGAATAAGTAGATCTATCAAATCTCTAGCCTAAAAATCGTGGAGGCGCACTAGTCATAGAATGGCCTGAATGCCTAGAAAACTGCTGTCTTTGCTCTCCTCTAAACTCACTCATCGGACCCGAAGATCTAACCCTCTTGCTATACCCTCTGTCATGGTCACGCTCATTTCTCTGCTGTTGTTGGCTTTCCTCCAAATTCTGGGCATGGGCTTGAATGCATAAAATATCCATATTGCCCTGAAGGGACTCAGTCAAGCACCTATCCATTAAATGTGGCCCTAGGCCTCTCACAAATCGGTGCACTCGGTCACCCATATCTGTTACCATGTCCGAAGCATACCTAGACAAAGAATTGAAGCGGAGACTATACTCTAAGGCACTCATACTTCCTTGCCTAAGATTCAGGACTTTATCGGCTCTAGCCGGCCGAACCTCTGGAGGCAGGTATTGTCGGAGGAAGGCATCCACAAATTCTTGCCATACCGGGGAGGGGCATTGACTCCCCGTGATGCCATCCAAACTGTGTACCAATGAACCGCGACATCCCGCAATCTATAGGACGCTAAATCCACCGATTCAATGTCTGAAGCATGCATTAACCGAAGTGTCCTCAACATCCCATCAATAAAGTTTTGAAGGTCCTTATCCAGCTTTGACCCGAAGAATTCTAGAGGGTTCAAGCTAATATAATCACGGGCCTTTGCACTAACGGCCCTATCACCTTGCCTTGTACCTTGCCGGTTTGGGCGGCAACCAACTTAGTAAGTTAATGAATGGCCTCTTTTACATCTTGGCCTGAAGCATCTGGTGGAGGAGCTGGAGGTGCTGGAGCTGGGGATGAGGCTCCCTCGTGCTCCTCAAAAATAGGCACTGAGTGGGAGGATTGAGATTGAGCCGCATTCTGGGACTCACCCTCCTCAATATCCCTCCTTTATATCCATTGGCGGTACTCTTTCAGCCCGCTTTTCTGCCACTGTCTTGCCCTTTTGGGTTGCCGTAGATTTTTTCTTTACAAGCATTTCTAAAATACATAATACACGGTTAAGGAATGAGAAATCCTTATATTATGGCTCTATCGCACGATCTTATGAAGAAAGAAGGTCATTCATTCTTAAAATGCCTGCAACCTCTTGTTTATAAGTGTGGCGCGCAACACACCCATAAACAAGACTCTACTGGATATGGCTCGTAGACACACCCTAGGACAGAACTGCTCTGATACCACTTTTGTCACAACCCAACTGGAGGGCCATGACGGGCACCCGGTGCTAACCTACCCGGGTACCTCTTAACGTATATTTTCATTCACATCTAGGTGAGCCATATGGCTTACTCATAATTTACATACATCATAAGTGCCAATTTCGCTGGGCAACAACACATTTATATCATCTTCAATAACTATGCCCATATCCATATACACAAGCCGACGAGGCTATCAAAATGATATACAAAATATAAGCTGACAAGGCCAAAAGACATCTAACCATACACAACTGTCTACGCCTCTAAGAAGAGTAGGTAACATCATATAGGCGGGATAGGACTCCGCCATGCCCATGTGTATGTACACAAAAGAATAATACCCAAAAGTTGTAGCTCCGGATGAAATGGAGCTCCTTTATGTAGTCCCTGAATGAGAAATCTATGGATCAAGCCTGTCTCTCTGTCCACCTGCGGGCATGACGCAGCATCCACAAACAAAGGACGTCAGTACGAATAATGTACTGAGTATGTAAAGCATAATCAACATCATAGTATGAGCATAAGAGACAGCATAAGAATTAGCATAAGATGGGAAAATCAGGAGGTAATAGATTCATTTGTACCTCTAAGGGCCTTCATCATATCTACTTATTTGTCTTTTATAGGGATCTTCCATTTCTAATGCTTACTCATTTTCATACATACATATATATTCGTACTCATATTCGTATTCGTATTCATATTCATATTCATACTCATACCGTACCCCACTACAAAGGTTCGGTGATTCACATACCCGGCCATGACAAGGCTCGAGGATTATACATACCTGGCCCTACCAAGGCTTAGTGTTATCCGTACCCGACTGCAGAGGTGCGCGCACAATAAGTATCGTACCCGGCCATATAAGCTCAGTGTCACATAATAGTCATACATACTTAGACACGTATACATAAAAGTTCATAAGTATCATCAACATCATTGCTATCATCATCTCCGTTACATTTATCATTAGAGGATCAAGTATCATATATAGGAGGTACTAGTAACGTGAAAGTATCGAGAATCATGAGCTTTGGTAATCTTAGAGATAGAATCATTTGAAATACATTACGGATATCATGAAAGGATATATAGCAAAGGAACTATGCCTTAATGAAAGAAGGGTTAGCCTTACATACCTCTTTGTCTTCTTAACTAATTAACGCTCACTGTCGAATCTTGAACAATCTACATTAGAAGGATTCATACCATAGTTAAGACTTAATGATGCTCTTAAATTCAAACGAGAATAATTCATGATCTAATGAAAATTGGGCATCATTTTCCCTATTTCTTCAACTTCCACCATATTACAAAACAGCTCCTAAACATCCATAATAAACCCATAATATCATAATCAAATAATCACATTCCATTAAGCTTTCAAAATTCATCCTTATGTTCAACTTATACCAACAACCTCACACCCATTTTACCACATTTTCATACAATTCTTCCTTATCACTATTACTACCTTCTATAAGAAGATTATACCCATATCATACTAAGAATTATGACTAAAGTTAGCTTACTACTCAAAAACATCATAAAAGTCACATTTAGCCCTCATTTTCTACTTTCTTCTTCTACCCAAGTTGTTCAACAACCAAGCATTCTTAATAACGTGAAATAAGCATGAAAACTAACCTTTTATATTATGGGAATGAGCTTTGGCACAGCTATCAACTTATATGAAAACCCTAGCTTCAATAGCAAAGAATCTCTTGTAGTCTACAAACCTTAGGAAGTCTTCTAACACATGAACACTTTGATTCTTGCCTTTTGATCTTTGTTTTCTCTTGGATTGGGGTGGAATCTTGGAGAAGGGTTTTGAGCTCTCAAGACTTGTGGAAGATGAAAAATGAAATAAATGAACAAAGGTCTTTTATTTATACAAAAAGTAAAAATTCAGCCCGATGGAATTATATAGACCACTTATACGGTCCGTATAATATTATACGGTCCGTAAGTGGACCGTATAACACCACCATGGAAAAGTCCCTTTCTGTAAAGGTCGAGTTATACGGACCCCCCTTAGACGGACCGTATAAAGTTATACGGATTGTATAAGTGGTCGTATAACTCCCAGTTGCGCGAAACTTTCTCTCGTTGATTCGTTCGACTTCCAATCCTCGTGGAACCTTCTTGGTGCTTATATAATACTTCATTAACCATACAATAGGCCCTATAGTAGCCCCTCAATATATTCTAAATTAACATTAGCTCAATTATAGCGAAAACCTTTTCGAACACGACTTATATTTCACTTCCTTCAACAAACTAAATTTCACATATTCGTATGACTTCAAAATCTTATGGTATGCTCCTTAAGTTATCTAATGCTTCCCTTAATCTCGTAAGAAATTCATGTTCATCTTAAACTCGCATTGGTCTATTTTCAAGGCAACAAACCCGGAATTTCTGAGGTGTAACAGGTTGGATTTGGATGAAAACCAGAAAATCAAGTTTCAAGTAATAGATTAAGTACGCGGTAATGGGACCGCAACTATGGGCTCACCTCTATGTGGCTTGATCCGCAGGTGGGAGGTAGGGGTGTGGGTGGACGCATATGCGGGCGGACGCATATGCGGGCTTACATCTATTCCTGCGAGTGTGACCTTTTAAGTGTAGACAGCATTTGCAGCCTTTTCTCTACAGGTACGAGTCTGCACCTGCGAAGAAATTGTTCGCAAAAGCGAAAAACGCTGTCAATGACTACTAATTTCCCAATTCGTGTTTGGTTCATTTCATCCACAAATTTAGACCTAGAGAGCTTGAGTAAGCGAGATTTGGTGGAGTTTTTCGAGGTTCTTCAATTGGGTAAGCTTCTTATCTTTCTTTTATGCTTATATCATCAATTAATTAGAGATTCCATGTTAGAAATCATGTTTTAGGTTGGGGTTTATTGTTATGAACCCTAAGTGGAATTTTGAACTTCTCTAATCTACAATGGCTTTTTGTTGAGTAATTTCCTAGATTTGGACTATTTAATCAATGGGTAACTATTCCTAAACTTGAATTTCCTATTTACACCTAAGATTCTCGATATGAACTTAAGGGTTTCCCACAATTTGGGGGTTTTTGATAATCAATGAAATTGGAGACTCAATTGGGGTTAGTTTTCCCATGAAACTTAGGATTATGACTTTTTAAATGATGGATAGCATGTTTCTAACTATAAATTCCAGTTTTGTCCTTGTGGTCCCGGGGTCACTTTTTAGGTCATTTTTGGAGTTCAATATTAGAACTATAGCAATATGGGTATCCTTAGCTCCATATTCCAACGCGGAGTACTTATGTGACATACTATGATCGTGCTGAGGTGATTTGGAAAGGAAATGCTCAAGTGGGATAGTTCGTGTACCTATTCGGCTTTGAGGTAGGCTACGGCTTACCCTTGTTAGATTCTGACTAGAGAATCGTATGTGATGGGAGATGTTGACGAGGAAATCATAATAGGCCTTAGAGCATGGTTGTGGTGATAAATCCATTGGTTTGGTATGGATGTTTTTATATGGGCTTGTCGCCATGTAAATTGTGATTGTTGATTTATTTACTTAGTCACCTAATATCTCACTTATCTCTTGGAAAGGGACGGAATACATATGCTAGCGATTTGAGTCATGTTCAACATTCATGATATGTTTCATTGGTTCTATGATTGGTAATGTTGCTCAGTTTGATTTTATGCATTAACATATCACCCATATTCATGCACGACTGTTTACTATGATGAAAAGTGATAAAAGCTGTGTGGTAAATGGTAACAATGAAAGTTGTGCGATAAATGGTAAAAATGATAGCCTGTGTGGAAAATGGTAACATTGAAAGCTATGTGGCATTAGTACATAGACTTTGCTGGTCCCCCATGGGTCATGACTTTCAGGCATAGCCCTTATCATGTGTGTACGGTTCGGAGAGGAGGACCGGGGGCATTGCATTGCATTGCACTACATTACATTCATTGGTTTACCCATGACTGT
This sequence comes from Lycium ferocissimum, assembly GCF_029784015.1. NCBI lineage: Eukaryota > Viridiplantae > Streptophyta > Magnoliopsida > Solanales > Solanaceae > Lycium > Lycium ferocissimum. The sequence goes on from NC_081345.1 coordinate 65,694,786, forward strand.
TTACTTGGCATCTCATATACTCAAATCTGAACTTATGCTTGAACGTGTTTTCCATGACTATACTTGATTGTCGTATCTGCTCTACTTGCTGATTTTTTTCTATTATACGCGTTATCTAATCGTTGTCGGCCTATGATGCCTACTAGTACTAGTGTTGTACTCATACTACTTTTGTTGCACTTTTTATTGAGTCCAGAGTTCGAGCCAGGATCCAGTTCGTGACCTCGAGAGTGATTCCAAGACTTTACTTCTGAGGATTTTAAGGTGAGCCACTTGTTTGATTTGTAGCCCAGGATGCCCTCCTGATACATGTCTATTTTGATTCCTCAAACAGTTATTTCTATGTACTTGAGGCTTGTATTCAGTTTTCGGATTGTATATGTACTAGTGCTTTTGTACGAGTCGTACTAGGTTTAGGGATTGTAGATGATAGTATTTCCCCACTTGTGTTTTTATATATCTACAATGACTTGGTATAATTGATGTATTTAAATTCTGCATGTTTCCTTAAATTTGAATCTGTTTATAAAGAAGGGTTCGCCCACCTGGGTAGATAGTGTGGGTGCCCTCATGACCAATGTATTTGGGTCTTGACAGGGTGTGATTTGGATCCTTGGTTGGAAAGTTGAGTTTTGGGAGTTTTGGAGTTGACCTTGGTAAACCCCGGGTCAAGAAAACCTCTTTTGGGAAATTCAAGTGCGCAAGCAAGTTTGTAGCGTGTTTTATGATAGAAATACATATTTGGTTTGTGTACCGGGAATCCCGAGTGAGTTTCGAGCGTTTGATTGAGTTTTTGAAGAAACCAAATTTTTCTGGTGCTCAGGTGTCAGGTTTCCTTCTTCGCATTCGCGAGAGGTAGGGACGAGATAGGGTCTCGTTTGCAAGACTGGGCGCACATTTTCGTTGAAGATTTGGGGTCTGGGCTGGGTTGGCTGACCCATCATGTTCGCGATAGCCCTATTGCGATTGCAATGAGTTATGCCGGGTCACAGGTCACGTTGGCAAGGGTCTCGCGTTTGCAAAGAGCAATTTATAACTGGACAGATTTACAAACCCTAATTTGACTATCGTTCTTCATTCACCCATTTTAGAAGCCATAGAGTTCGAAATTGAGAGATTCCAAGTGTTAAGTTCAAGTTTCTTCATTGGAGTAAGATCTAAACCTTAATCAAAGTGATTTCCATTGATTCCTTTCATTAGTTTATGCTTCTACCCATGATTTCCAAAGTAGAAAATAAGGGTTTTTCCATAGAAATGGGTTTGATGTGTTTCATGAAATATTAAGGTTCATATGGGATTAGAACTTGATGATTCTTAAGATATGAACTATCTAGACTATGGGTTATTCGATTTTAAGCTTAAATTCTAATTTTGCCATTGTGGGCCGGGATTACCCTTTTTGGTCTATTTTTGGATTTTGGACTAAAGTATAGCAATCTTGGTGTTGTTAAATTCGTATGACTGTGTAGATTACTAATTTGACCATATTGAACCTGTTTTCATAAAAAATTACTATTTTGACCTTCAGGGTTCGAAACGGGATTTTAGGTTGACTTTTTGGACTCAAATTCTTTATGTTGGTTTATGGGTATTGTTAGACTCGTATTCTCACGTAAATATCATAGTTGAACATAATAAGTTTGTTTGGAGGCTCAGAGGAAGGGCAAGGCCGTGAAGTGACTCTTCGGCTTCAGATTCAGGCAAGTTGATACTTACTAGACCCTTTATGTAGTGTTATGTGTTGGTTAATCTAATTATGGGGTGTAATGAAGAATTGGAGGTCTCATAATCGAGAGGTGACATGCTCTTGTCTGGGTATAGATGTATCTGTATGGGTAACTAAAACGTGAACTAATTATGAATTGTGATGGAGATTATGTGTTTAGCCTACGAGCCAGTAGAATGGTGGATAAATCCATTTAGGTTGGTATAATTGTTGTTTATTTGGGATATGATAGCCATGATTGATTGAGTACTTATGAATATTAATTTTAGTTGCACTAATCACTCTACACCTCGTCTTGAAACTATGAAAAAGGCATGCATGATCGATATTGACTTGTTTTGATGCATTCACATGGTGTACACATATCCATTTCATACGTTGATGATATTATTGTCATTGGTTTGATGAGAAACAGAAAAGGGGCCTTGAGGGCCGGATACAAGATATGGTACATGGAAAGAGTGATGATGATATTACAGCCAAGAGCTGGGACCCGATGGAAAATTATTCTAGGTAGGTATATGAACCTCATGAGTCCCCCAGGGGTCACGTGAAACCTACTACAGGAGCGTGTGTATACAGGTTGGATATGGCCATTACATAGCATATATTTCAATTGCATTGCATATCATTTATACTTATTAATGTGTTTTCATGTTGTATGTGCTTTGGATGATATAAAGATGAGATCTTTAAGGCTTTTTGTTATAAGGTATGGAAAGACTGAATCTTTGCTAGTGTAATGCCTTAAATAGTTTAAAAGTTGGATCTTTGTAAGTAACTAGCTTAATTTGATGGAAAGGTGGAACCTTTGTCAGTTTAGATGCCCGATTTGGGTAAAGGTTGGGACTTTTGGCTATACCTGTTCTAAATGATGTAAAGGTAGAAACTTTATGATGATCCGTAGAAAGTAATGGACTTTATGAATTGGTTTAGTGGTGGAATCTTTACTTTAGTCGTTGAATCTCTTATAACCTGTATAATTTAACAAACTAAGTAAGAAAAGAAGCATCAGAAGTACCAACCCTCGCCATCGATATAGTTTAGGGTCGGTCAATGATGTTGCTGGGTACACATGATTCCCATACCCACTCTACATGTGCTGCACCTTTTGTGTGCAGGTAGAGATCTGGGCACACTATTGGAGAGCACTATCTTGGTGTCCACGGTGAGCTATTGATGCCTTTCCAGCACCAAATTCCTCTCCATCCTTATTTTTTGTCTTCCTTATTTTAGACAGTGTTGTATTAGTTTATAAGATTTGTAATAATATTCTAGAAAGCTCTTGTACTTGTGACTTCCATGTTTAGGGGTATGTTGTCTAAGATTTATTTTCAGCAAGTTATTAAGATTATTTTAGTACTTTGGGAGTTCCTTTAATTTCTGCATTTACTTATGTTTGTATTGCTTTAGGTTGGGGTTCGCCTACGAGTAGGGGTAGGTTCCCTCACGGCTCAAATAGGATTTTCGATCGTGAAAAATTTGGTATCAAAGCTCTAGGTTGACGACTCGTTTGGTCGTTTAGGCATTTTTACCCAATTTTCCCTTGTTGGACTTTGCCCTAGCTTCCTTAGAGTTGTTTTGACCCCTGGGGATGGGTGTCACGGTTTCTGAGGTAGTCGAGAGAGTCTTGATGGGATTTGAGGATTATAGAAGCTTTTAAGTTTAATAAGTGAAAGAAAGTTGAACAATAGTTGACTTTCGAGTTAAGGAGTCTTTTCGGGATTCTCATCAGTTCCATTAGTTCCAGAGGTCGATTATAACTTGGTAAGGAGTTCGTTTTGGCTTCTGAGGCACTCGGGGCCATTTTGTTCCTTGGGTTGGAAACTTGGTTTTGGAAGTTGACTGGGTCACAACGACATCGTTTGGGAATTTTGAGGGCATGGATACGTTCGTAGTGTATTTTTGTATTCCCGAGGCCTCGGATGAAGTCAGGTTTCGGGTTGAACTTGGTGAAAATTAGAATTTTTTGGTTTTCTTGTGTGTAGCCTATGCAGACTGCGGTTTGCATCTGCGGGCCTGCCTATGTGGGTCTTGGTCCGTAGTTGCAAAGTGTTGCGGTGTTTAATAAGGCCGCATATGCGGATATTTCTCTGTAGAGGCGAGAATAATTCTACAGATGGGAGGCCGCATCTACGGGAAATTGTTCTGCAGATGCTAATCTTTGTTGAGGATTCTTCTATTGGGTAAGTCTTCCACCTTCTTTAATTTTTATGTTACTATTAAAGTGGAGAGATCAGGTTAGAAAACCATGTTAAGGTTGGGGGTTTTGGGATGATAAACCCTAGGTTAACTTTGGGACCATCTTTTACTCTAAATCATGTTTTGTTGGGAGATTTCCTTGATTCTAATCATTAAATCATTCGGTAACTAGTTGCTAGGCTTGAATTTATCTTTTACTTAAATTGTGATTATGGAAAATAAGGGCTTTCTTATAAATTAGGGTTTTGATGAAATAATGCAATGGATGCCTAATTGAGACTAGATTATGATGATTATGGGTTGTTGGACTTCCTAAACCTTGGATGGCCTAAATTACTTATAAAATCCCTTTTTTATCCTTGTGGGCTCGGGGTTCCCTTTTTCTAAAGGTAGTTTTGATTTATAATGGTTTTGTGGTAATATGGGTATTGTTAGTCTCGTAATCGAATGTAGAATAATAATTTGCTAGACTTTGATCATTTAGAGGCTCTTCGAAAGGGGAAGGCTCTAGTGGACTAGTTCGTGGTGCCTGCTCGGCTTTGAGGTAGGTTACAGTGTACTCATGACTAGACTTGGATTAGTGAATTGTATATGTATAGCAGTGATTGGCTAAGAAAGTATGATAGGCCTTCGAGCATGGTGTGGATTGGTATTCCGACTAGGTTGGTATTGGTAGCTGTTTATGTGGGCTTGTCGCCATATTTGTGATTTCCATTTATTGATGTGACTCACTCTAGTTCTTTATACCTCACTTATCTCATTAGTCTTATGAATGTGGAAGGGTTGATACTGATAACCCGGATTATGATTTGCATTCATGGCAATTATTACGGCTTCTATATTTGTGTTACTAATGAGGATAAATTATGCATAGCATACATTTGTATTCATGTGTTATTGACCTATCATGATTGCATTTCAAATAATGATAAGTGAGAGAGTGGAGCCTCCGAGGTCCTTGCCGGAGAGCGTAAAGGAGAGAGAGTGTTTGTGATCGAATGTAACATGCCGGAGCAGAAAAGAGTGCCCGTGATCCGAGGTACATACTAGTGCGAGCGTGGTATATGGATTTCATGAGTCCTCTATGGATCATGAGTATTGTGACATTGTCCTTAGCATGTGTGTACAGTGCGGAGAGGAGCCCTGAGGGCATTGCATTGCATAGCATACTATTATATTCATTCCACATCATCATACGGTTCATTATTTAACGATTTGTGGTTGTTGACATACTGAATTATTATTGTTATTGAGTGCTTATTAATGACTTGATGAACTTATGGCTTAGAGGCTTCACCTAGGCTTATGACTTGAGTTGTTGAGATCCATTGTAGCTATCACCATGGTGCGACTTTCATGATTGTCTTAGTATGTGTTTACATTGATTGCTTATTTGTCCTATCTGTTAATTTCTGTCTATGTGTATCCGTGAACCAATCATTGTCGGCCTATGATACCTACGAGTACGTGTGTTTGTACTCAGACTACACATATTGCACTTTTTCTTGAGTGCAAAGTTTTTTATCGGTTCCAGTTCTCGTCCTCGCGAGTGATCCCGGGGCTTCCTGATCGAGACTCCAGTGTGAGCCACGTTCCTTATTTGCAGCCCGGAGACTCCTCTTGATTATCTTGATACTGATAACCCAGATTATGATTTGCATTCATGGCAACTATTACGGTTTCTATATTTGTGTTATTGATAAGGATGAATTATGCATGGCATACATTCTATTTCATGTGTTATTAACCTATCATGATTGCATTTGAAATGATGATAAGTGAGACAATGGAGGCTCTGAGGTCCTTGCTGGAGAGCGTAAAGGAGAGAGAGTGTCTGCTATCCTATGTAACATATCGGAGCGTAAGAGAGTGCTCGTGATCCGAGGTACATATCGGAGCGAGCCTGGTATATGGACTTCACGAGTCCCCTATGGATCATGAGTATTGTGACATTTTCCTTAGCATGTGTGTACGGTACGGAGAGGAGGCCTAGGGGGCATTGCCTTGCATAGCATACTATTACATTCATTCCACACCATCGCATGGTTCATTATTTAATGATTTGTGGTTATTGACATACTGAGTTATAGTTGTTAGTGAGGGCTTACTAATGACTTGATGAACTTGTGGATTAGAGAATTCACCTAGGCTTATGACTTGAGTTGTTGAGATCCACTGTGGCTATCATTATGGTACAACTTTCCTAATTGTCTTAGTATGTGTTTATTTCAATTTCTTATTTGTCCTATCTGTTATTTTTTGTCTATTTGTATGCATGAACTAATAGTTGTTGGCCTATGGTACCTATGAGTTCGTGTGTTTGTACTCATACTACACTTGTTGCACTTTTTCTTGAGTGTAGAGTTTGCTGTTGGTTCCAGTTCCCATCCTCGCGAGTGATCCAGAGGCTTCCTGATCGAGACTCCAGGTGAGCCACGTTCCTGATCTCAGGATGCCTTCGAGAGAGACTCTCTTTATTAGTTGTCTTTTTCCTTACTCTTGAGACAGTTATTATCATGTGTTTATGACACTAGTTCTAGTATTCAGACATGTATTATTGGTAGTAGCTCTTGTACCGTTTCAGACTAGATCCTTAGGCTGTAATATTTTCTTACTTCCGCACTTATGTTAATTTTATATACACTTATTGTGACTCGATTATTTCGGCTTTACTTTTGTATTTTGGATTTGATGATAGAAATTGTGAAAGGGTTCGCCCACCAGGAGGGTTAGTGTGGGTGCCCTTGCGATTCACAAGTTGGGTCGTGATAATGGTCTCACAAGTACATGAGTGGTGTCTAATAGTGTATTGTGTATTGGTACGACGACATTTGTACCTATCTTCGAAAGGCTACAAGGTATTTAGGAAATTTCACATCTTCCATTCTTATCGTGCGCTGTTGACTTTATCCAATACTGAGTTTCTTGTTTCACTTTTTCTCATAAGTGGTGAGTACTAGATCGACTGCAGCAAGAGACGAGGAGCCCGCACCTGCACCTGTTGCTAGGGGTGTTGTTCGGTACAAAGGTAGGGGCTAGGCAGAGGTAGAATTCAAGTGGTAGCACCAACCCAAGGCTGAGCACCAGTGGCACCACAGGGTCGTGCTAGAGCAATATTTCCTGAGCAGGAGGTGATTGAGAAGGATGAGCCAGTCCATGCTGATGAGGTTCGACCAGGACAGGCACCTCTAGGTTTGATTGCTACGCCTATGCTTCTGAACACTTTGGTTCGTGCGTTAGGCTTTCTAGGGAGTATGGCTCAGGTGGCTGTTCTAACGGCTACATCTGATGGCTCACAGACTGGTGTGGGAGGACAGACTCCCGATCTTATAACTGCTCCAGGATTTCAGACTCTAGGGGTAAGGCCAGCACCTGCTCTGGCTCCCCAATTTATGGGTATGCCAGTGTAGGCGTTGCTTCACCCGCGGCTGCATAGCCAACGATGTCCATAGAGGAGAAGAAGATGTTTGAACATTTTAGGAATATGGATCCTCACAAGTATGATGGAGACGCCGAGAATGACGTGTATGAGTTTATGATCAGTTTCCATGAGAGTTTGCATGACCTCGGGTTGGTAGAGTCTCGTGGCATGGACTACACCACTTTTTAGATGGTTGGCCCTGCCACACAGTTGTGGAGGTCATTTGTTGAGACTAGACCAGTTGGATCCCTTCCGTTCCCTTGGGCTTCATTCACTCAAGCTTTCTTGGAGAAGTTTGTACCTCATAGTATTCAAGAGAGGAGGAGGGCTCAGTTCGAAGGGTTATGTCAGGGCCGTATGTTTGTGACAAAGTATGAGACCCAGTTTCATGCCTGATCTCTCCATGCTTTGATGATTCATCCTTATGAGGCCGAGAGGGTGAGGAGATTCATGAATGGGTTAATTTGTCCCTGTCGCTTGATTGGGGCACAGATGGCTGCCACATGGTCTTCCTTTCGGCAATTTTGTGTTATAGTTCGAGAGGTTGAGTTCATTAGACGTGACGACTATGAAGAGCCGATGGTCAAGAGGCCCTGTTTAGCCCCTAGTAATGGTACCTCATCTCGGGTAGTGGACATCATAGTAGTGGTCAGTATCATCTGCCCAGCAGGCCAGTGTATGCGTACCATTCTAGTATCTAAGAGGGGTTATTCCTTGCGTTCTTATAGCTGAGGGAAGTTGACTCTGAGTACTTATAGACCGTCTGATCGTGGTTGACATTCAGGTGCCAGTTCTTCTTATCACCCATTCGCAGTTCCTAGAGGGTGTTATGAGTGTGGTGACTTTGGCATTTCAAGAAGGATTGTCCCCAACTTAGGCGTGGCGAGCAGTATCGAGCTCTCAGATTTCTATGCCTAGTATATCTACACCTCCTATTATAGGTGGATCCCAAGGTGGTGGAGGTGGTTCTCATGGTAGCCGAAGTGGTTCTCAGACAGGTAGAGGTGGTACTCGACTAGGCCAAGGTAATGGTCGTGGGGCACACTTGGGTTGATCGTGCTCATTACGTTCTTTCCCGGGAAGACCTGAGGCAGAGGCCTCCATTATTACGTTGTGTATTCTTTCAATTTTCTATCGCCCCACTACAATGTTGTTTAATCCAGGCTCTACCTATTCTTATGTGTCTGCCTACTTTGCTTTGAGTTTGGATTTGATTTTTGATTCCCTGGACTTGCATATTCATGTTTCTATATCTTTTAGGGATTTCATAGTGGTAAACCTAAGATATAGATATTGTGTAGTTACTTTGATGGGGTACGATACCCAAGTACATTCGAAATTCTTGCGCATGGTGGATTTTGAAGATATTCTTGGGATGGATTGGTTATCTCCGTATCAAGATGGTTACTTTAGCCATGCCGAGTATTCGTCGCTTAGAGTGAAGGGTACTTTTAGTTAGTATCCGAAGAAGGTGATTTTGTTTCTTAAGGCTCAAAGGATGAGGGAGAAGGGTTGTCTATCTTATTTGGCTTATATTCGAGACACTAGTGCGGAGACTCCTCCGTTAGAGTCAGTTCGGATAGTGCGAGAGTTTGCAAAGGTGTTCCTACTAACCTTTCAGGTGTTCCACCCAATTATGATATTGACTTCTGCATCGATTTGAAGCTGGGCACCTAGCCCATTTCTATCCCTACATGTCAGATGGCACCAGCAGAATAGAAGGAGTTGCAGGACCTATTGAGCAAATAGTTCACTCGGCCTAGTGTTTCGCCTTGGGGTGCTCCCGTGTTGTTTGTGAAAAAGAAGGATGGGTCTATCCAGATGTGTATTGATTATAGGCGGTTGATCAAGGCGACTATCAAAAACAAATATTCGATTCCGTGCATTGATTATTTGTTCAACTAGCTTGAGGGTGCTTCTTTCTTTTCCATGATTAATTTGATATCCGTCCAGCTATCACCAGTTAAAGATTAGGGTTGAGAACGTCCCTAAGATAGATTTTCGGACACGATATGACCATTATGAGTTCTTGGTGATGTCATTTGGGTTGACTAATGCTCCTGCTGGATAAATATAGCATTAAGTACATAACAAGTCGGCAAATACAAAACCTTCTTCGAATAGGCCCACAGGATATAATAAGGTTTGTATTGAATTGGGAATCTTGCCTTTTGGATTGACTTTGTCATGACCCGACTACGGGCCATGACAGGTACCCGGGGCTAACCACCAAGCACCGCTCAAACCATTACCCATCATACACATCAAGCATTTATTCATTAATCTTATACTCAAATCATAGGAAACCCATTTTTCACTTGGGAACATAATTACCTTTATATACATAAGCCCTTTGGCTATCAAAATAATGTACATACAATAAGGACATCGTGAGACCATACTACCCACACATACGTATCTACGAGCCTCTACTAGAATGCTAGACATAGGGACGGGACAGGACCCCGTTGTGCCCAAAATACATGTATATACACAAAAGAATAAGTCAATGGCACCTCCGGAACAATGGAGTGCTCTCAAGTCGCCAATAGCTCCTATGAGTACGGATCACCTCCCACATCTACCGGTGGGCATGAACACGACGTCCAAAGAAAATAGACGTCAGTACGAACATTGTACTGAGTATCTAAGGCATGAATGAAATGAACATAATAGAACAATCATAAGACATAAGATGAAGATATAACCTGTGTAACTTTTAAGGGTGGATACATTTCACACATATATCATATATAATCGTAGTATATGTATCATCATCATAGCGCATACATCATCACATCATATATATCATCATCGTTAACCCGCGTCCGGGTAACCATCATATGCCGCCCACTAGTGGTGTCATGCCCGGCCCTCTAGGCTCGGTGTAAACATAGCAACCCGCCTTAGCGGTGACATGCCCGGCCATTTAGGCACGGTAGAATCGTATGCAACCCGCCTTCGCGGTGACATGCCCGACCAACTAGGCACGGTGGAATCGTATCGTCATATATTCCACATAAACTTATCATTATCACGCATCTCATAGGCATATCATAACCTTATCATAACTTAGCATCATTATCCATTCATCATTAATCATACATTAAAGCTTGAAGGTAACCATGGCTATGTCGGGGTGACATGAGGTCGTGAAACCCTGACTACGTTATGGAGTAATCATAATCGTCATATCTCACCTTGGGGGGACTAACATTTTAAGGGGAGTGCACACAAGGAAAAGCATCAATGGAACTATACTTAGGGTCATTAACCTCATGGACATCGTACCTTACTTTAAGGTTATTTGTACTTAAACTCATCATCATCATTGTCATGCTCGTATCGTATCTCTTTTCTTTAGCTTGTACATATATAGCTCGTTACAGTCATGGACTCAAAGTTTCCGTTATTTAGGAAGATCATGGAAAAATAGGAAGATTCATGCCATAGGAGTCATGCTCTTAGAAGGAAAGGATTAGCCTTACATACCTCTTTTTCGTTTAACAATTCTCTTGCTTAATTGTTCTCCTTCAATGCTCAAGTTTCTACCTTCAAGAGAATTCGCATCAACATTAGCTAATAGATTATATGAACGTCCTTACTAATGCTAGAGAAAATTGGACAGCATTTCATTTGTTTATACAACTTTCCTCATATTACATATCAACACCCAAACATCCATAACAACATTCACAATACTATAAGCAACAATCATCATTCATCTACATTATCCACATTTCACAATTTCACTTCAATTCCTCCATAATCATGGTCATAGTTCACTATTGCATTTTCTCACATATAATACTTATCCCATGTTCTAAATGTCACTTATAGCATACTTACAATCACAACATATCAATATTCATGACTCATTCCAAACTACTACTCAAACTCTCATTATTCTCATCTTTATGAGCCATTTTCTATCTCTTTTCATAGTCTAAGTCTTTCAATCTCTCATTACCTTAAACAACATGGAAAGATCATAAAACTTACCTTAGATAGTGTAGGAATAAGCCTTGAGTGGAAATACTTCTCTTGCACCAAAACCCTAGTCCACTTCCATTGGAATTCCTTGGCTTGGATGAACTTTAATGTGCTTCACACACTTGATTTTGTTGGTTTGATGAAGTTGATCATCAATTTCTCTTGGGTTCTTGTGGATGAAAAGTAGAGATTTCTCTTGTTATGTCCCGTGTTTTTGGCATAATTGGAAATTATGAGAATGATTAAGACTTGTGTGTTATTAGGCAATAATTTGATTTTAGTTAATGTGCTTATGTCGTTTATGAAATTATTGGTGTAAAGACATCTAGAAGGCCGTAGGGCAAATTTGGAATTTTCGTAAATTAGTTTGAAATTACAAGCGAGTTTTTCAACGAATTGGGCCAAGGAAAATTTGAAGAAAAATTGAGGCCCAAGTCTTAGGGGTGGCTGCCAAAGGCCAAGGCCCAAGCCCCATTTAGTGGTCATGTGATTTTCATGTGACCAAATAATTGAGTATAAAAGTCATCCATATCATTAGAAGGTTCAAGAAAACAAATCAAAACACAAAAAATTAGAGAGCACCTAAAGACCCTTCGGTCAACCTCCTTTTCCAACAAACAAATAATTTT
>NC_081345.1:65706856-65726436 GCF_029784015.1 Lycium ferocissimum
GTTAAAAACCCAAAAACGGCCCAAAAGCCCCATACGGTCCGTATAAACTGACCTTATTTAACAATGATTGGAAATTCAAGAAATCGGGATTTCCTAAATAAGTTTCACGAATCGAAAATACGGTTCATATTATGCTGTTCTATATCTCCATGAATCTAGGAACTTTTGCTTGCATTGTATTATTTGGTCTACACACCGGAACTGCCTTTTCCTTGGGATTGGTTCTTGTTTGTACATCGTTATTCTATATTCTATCTAACTCCTATTTGTAATTTCCTTTCAAGGCAGATTAGATCCGAGAATCGGGGGTCTGTGGTTGACTGATATTGCCTATCACCATTTAGCTATTGTGTTATATCCCGTATTTTTATACGACGAATTATTCGTAAGCTAATCGGTATAAGTTCAAGGACAAGATTACGTATGGATACGAGACAAGGACTTTTAATCCCCGATTTTAATTAGTGCACGATTTGCTTATAAATTTCAAATAGCATGGAAATATTAGCTGAGATTTGGGATTAATTAACCATGATTTTATTATTAAGTGGGGATTAGTGATTAATTAATATTAATCAAGTCATTAGTCACTAAATTGAATTTGTGAAAAATGTGTGAATCTAATTGACTCAAATGAATCTTAGTAGGACACATGTCATGGCCGGACACGTGTCACTTCCATTAAGCATATATATATAGGATTGATGACTAATAAATCAACTATGTATTCATTTCATCTTCTTCATTTTGTGAGCTTTAGAGAGAGAAAGGGGGTTCTGCCATGGTGGCTTTAACTCAAGCTTTTGGTTGATGATCCAAAATAATTTTTCCAAGGTAATTCAACCATTTGGAGGTCCATTACGTGAGTTTGGTGGTTAGAGCGCAAGAACAAGTATTCTTTCAATTCACAAATTCTAGCCAAGTTGAAGTCAAGTGTTAAAGGTAAGGTTTAATTTTCTTTTACATGTATTACGGGTGAGTTTTGGATGCATTGTGAATATATAAAGGTGAATTGGATGTATAAAAATTGTGTATGTTGATGTTGGAAAGTTGTCCAAGCCGTAGGGGCTGTTTTGTGTGAAATAGTGAATTGATTCTATTTAGCATTCTTGGTTGTTGTTATCATGGATTTTATGAAGCGAATGAAGGGATTTAATGGTTCAAGTTGAGTTATAATGGTTTGTGGGCTGTTGTAAAAGTTGATATGTGTTAGTATAGTTTATTTGCATTTAAATGGATAATGTTGTTAACGTGTGGTTGTTGGTATAGTTCATGAATTTGGATGAAAGATATGTTGCTGTTGTTCTTGTTGAGCTTGGGAGATTAATGGTAATTAAGATTATATGATGTGTTGTGTGTTGGTTGGGATGTTGTAAGGTTGTTTAGATGAAAATGTTACGATTATGAATCATTAAGAGTAATTTGAATATGTAGTAGTCGTATGTGGATTATTGTCGAATATTGTGAATGTGGGGCTGTTTGGAATTTTGTACGAAATTTGTCGAGGGTGTTCTCGAGTCTTGTTTGAATAGTCTCGGGTTGGTACTTGAACGTATGATTATTGATGTTGACTTGGTTGTATGTGGTTGGTTTGAATATATGGGGAAACGTCGTCTAATTATCTAGAAAGGAGTTACTAACGTTGAATACGTTTTGAATCTCTCCGTAGCTTAACCGTTTGTTGCCGTCTTAATATAGGTTGAGGCACTATTGGGCAGCATATACGTGTTGTGTTGCGAGTAAACGCTAAAGGTATGTAAAGCTATCCCTTCTTTCTTTTGGCATGTCCTAGACGTAAGTAATGTACGATATGAGCTTTGGGGTAATTCTATTCACAAGTCCCGAGCATGATTTATGATTCTTATTCACTTCTTGATGTTAGAACTCTTAGAATAGTCGAGCTACGCCTCGAGTCTTTTATATGATTGGATAGTAAATGATGCATAAAAGTTCCTATTCTTGAAAGGCTCTATAATGACTAATGTCTTTAGCTTCCATAAGCTATTTCCTGTTACCTTGATACGTGTCTATGATTCCCGAGGCTCTATTTGATGTAATCCATTATGACATTCAAAGGGTATTTGACATGATTATCGCCTTTGATATTCAAGTGCAAGTTTATTCTACTTATTCTATTGAGTCTCAGATGATGATTTAGTTTGCATATGGTTGCTCACTACTCTGCTCGTGCATACTGTTATTACATCTTTCACCGTGTCCCGGGCCGGGTATGTTATCGTGCACGGTTTCTTGCACATTTGTTCATACCGCGTCCCTCACTAGAGGCCGGCACTTCGTATATATATATATGATGATATGATGATGTGATGATGGCGCCGAGCCCCATGATGGGCAGTATGATATATAATGATTCACCCAGGAGTCCATAATGGGCCGGATATGATATATGATATAGACATGCATGATTTCATTTCATAAGACACAGGTACAATGATTCCTTGATTATCATATTTGCCTCCTCGAATCCCTACTTCAGTTATGATCTTTCTTACTGTATTTCATGCTTTATATACTCAGTACATATCTCGTCGACCCCTTTCTTCGGGGGGCTGCGTTTCATGCCCGCCGAGTACGAGACGCTCGTTTTGGTGATCCGCCGGCTTAGGATATCTATTCGGCTATCTTGGAGTGCTCCTTGTCCCGGAGCCTAGATTTTGGTACGAGATCCTCTTGTTGTATATATGTGTTTATCCGAAGGGGTACGACGGGGCCCCGTCCCGTCATATGATACTTGTTGTTACTCTTAGAGGTACGTAGACATATGTGTGGGTTGTATATAGTTACCGTTCGGTTGTGTACGTATGACTTATGTTTTGGGGCGTTCCCATTCGTAGTGGCGCCCCTTGTCGGCTTGCGTGTATATATGTTTTGGGATGTTGCGTGTAGTGGCAGCCTTGTCGGCTTGCGTATATATATATATATATATATATATATATGATTTGGAAGTTGTGTGTTATGGTAGCCTTGTCGGCTCGTGTATGGCTGGGACGTTCCCCTATATTATGATAGCCTTCCGGCTTATGTGCGATATTATGCGATTTGAAAGTTGTAACTCCTCGGAGACAGTTTTTGTGATATGTATATATGCGGCGGTTTGAGACGACGTCTTACCTTTTTATATATAAGTTCCTTATCATGTTAGTTGTGGACTGATTATAGCTAACAGGTGTGTATACGAGTGTCCAGCTCGGGCACTAGTCACGGCCTACGGGGTTGGGTCGTGACATATTGCAATTCTTTTCCTATAGGGTCACAAGGTACGGTCCGTATAACTTTATACGGTCCGTATTAAAGCATTTTAAAAACTTTGGCAGAAATAATAATTTTCCATCTACCTATCTCGGTCTGAACGTACGGGTCGTATAATAATATACGGTTTATATATCTGGACGTAAAATGGAACTTTGCTGAACTGAGATGAATTTTATTCCAATACTTCTTGTCTAATTTTCTAAGTCCCAAATCATGAACATAGCTTAGTTTAAAGTGCGAGATGTTACAGGTCGTCTGATTCGTCTGATTTTAGAGGAGGCTCATAGTTTCAGGTATTCTATTCATCCAGGTGCGACTACGATGTATCGTGATTTGAGACAACACTCTTTTGGTGGGCCGGATGAAGAGAGATACAGCATATTTCATTGCTTAGTGTTTGAATTTCCAGCAAGTCAAGTATGAGCACCAGAGGCATGGTGGGGTGCTTCAGAGGATGCCCATTCCCGAGTGGAAATGGGAGAGGATGTCCATGGATTTTGTTGTGGGTCTTCCAAAGACCTTAGGTATATTCGATTTAGTTTTGGTTATTGTTGATCAATTGACTAAGTCTGCTCATTTCATCCCAGTTCAGATTACTTATAATGCAGAGAAGTTGGCCAGGATTTACATACGAGAGATAGTGCAATTGCACAGGGTTCCTATTTCCATTATTTTCGACCGAGGTACTTAGTTTACCTTTCATTTCTGGTAGACTTTGTCGAGTGAGTTAGTACTCAGTTAGATCTTAGCACCGCGTTTCATCCACAGATTGATGGTCAATCTGAGAGGACTATTCAGGTGCTTGAGGATATGTTGAGAGCCTGTGTTATTGATTTTGGTGGTCACTGGGACCAGTTCTTAACTTTGGCTGAGTTCGCGTACATAATAACTACCATTCAAGTGTTGATATGGCATCATTCGAGGCTTTATAAGGTAGTCTTTGGACTAGGTGAAGCGAATTCTGGAAAAGCTTCTGGCAGCCCAGAGTAGGCAAAAGGTGTATACAGACCGAAAGGTTTGTGATTTAGAGTTTATAGAGGGTGAGCAGGTTCTTCTAAAGATTTCACCCATGATTGGTGTTATCGCTTTGGGAAGAGGGGCAAGTTGAGCCCGAGGTACATTGGTCCATTTGAGATTCTCCATCGTGTTGGTGCAGTGGCTTATGAGTTAGCTTTGCCACCAGGCATGTCCGGTATTCATCTGGTATTTGATGTTTTCATGCTGAAGAGGTACCATTCAGACGGTTCTTATATCATTTCTTGGGACTGCATGTTGCTTCAAGAGAATCTGCCTTATGAGAAAGAGCCTATAGCGATCTTGGATAGGCAAGTGAGAAAGATGAGGTCTAAAGAGATAGCTTCAGTTAAGGAGCAATGGAAGAACCGTCCCATTGAGGAGGTCACATGAGAGACCGAATCTGATATGCATACCAGATATTCCCAGTTGTTTACCAACTCAGGTACTTTTCCCCGTTCCGTTCTTCATTGTTCGACGACGAATGATAGTTTAATTGGTATCTAATGTAATGACCCGTTTGGTCGTTACAATGCTTTTGACCCATTTACCTCCGTTGACCCTTCCCTGAGCCCTATTAGTATGATTTTGACCTGTGGGGATCGGTGGCACAATTTTTGAGGTAGTTAGGTGAGTTTTATGATGACTTATGAGAAATAGAGATTTAAAGTGAAAAACGGTTGACCGATAGTTAACTTTTGGGTAAACGGGCCTTTTTTGAAAATTCATCGATTCCCAGAGGTTCGGATGGTTGATTGCGACTTGATGGG
Organism: Lycium ferocissimum; assembly: GCF_029784015.1. Classification (NCBI taxonomy): domain Eukaryota; kingdom Viridiplantae; phylum Streptophyta; class Magnoliopsida; order Solanales; family Solanaceae; genus Lycium; species Lycium ferocissimum. Next base: position 65,711,914 of record NC_081345.1, read on the forward strand.
ATGTTCAGTTCGATTCCCGAGGCATTCAGGAGCCTTTTGGGATATTGGTTGGAAAGTTGGTCTTTGGCCATTGGTTGTTAACTGGTTAAATAGACGTCCGTTGGGAATTTCAAGACCACGAGTTGAGTCCGTAGTGTGTTTTTATGTATATTTGCAGGCCTAGTTTACATCTGGAAGGTCTCGGGTGATTGTCGGGTTTTGGGAAGAAGTTGGTCAAAACCAGCAAACTGTTGGTGTCTGATGTCCCCCAGGGGCGAGACTGCGTATAGCGGACCCGCCTCAGCGAGGTCTGGTCCGCTGGCGCGTGATAGAGGGATTCATGGGAATTTGCTCCAGTGGAGAGAGCTCCCTTTGGAGCAAACACGCTGTAGTGGTGTAAGTGTCGCGGGAGAGGTCCCATTACCCTTTGCATCGAAAAACGCTAATTCACATTGTATTCAATGCTAAGTCAAACCCTTCATTTCCCATTCCCAAAATTATTTCTCCTAAGTGGATTCTTCTTGGGATAAGTCTCTCTAACCTTGCTTTCCTTTAATTACCATTTGTATGCTTGAATCTATGGTAGAAATCTATAGAACTAAAGAAAGAAGATGAGTTTTGACCTTTATCTTGTTATTTGAATTTTAGTCTTCCAATATGAGATTAATTGATTGATTTGGCTAATCTAAGCATGGAATTTCATGAATTAGTAACCAATAGGCTTGAATCTTCCATTATACACGAAGAATTGAAAGATTGAAAGTTAGGTTTATACCCAATTTGGGGTTTTTCCTTTGAATGATGAAATTGATCAATACTTGAGCTAATTTAGCAATTAGAGAGTATAATTGAACATCTAGAATGTTGGGTTACCTATTCCATCTTTGAAATACCTGCTTTACCCTTATGGGCCCATTTTCCCCTTTTTACTTTAGTTGATTTTGATCCGAACAAATGTATAGCAATATAGTTATCGTTGTTTCTCATTTCTAACTTAGAATTCAACAATGGCTAGATTTTGAGTAATTGAAGGCTCTTCGGAAGGGCAAAGCTCAGATTTGATTGTTCCTGGCTCCAGCGAGGTAGGTTACGACTTACCATCTCGTTGGACTTCGGTTAGTGAAGCATATGTAGAGTTAGTTGTTGTTGGAGAAAGCATGTTACGGCATTGGTTATGAAGTTGGGATGGATTACTTAGGATTGGTATTGTTGACTGATTTGTGGGCTTGTTGCCTCTTTCTGATTTATTAGCTTGTTGCCATGTGTGTGATATTGGACTTGAACTTAGTTGCCATGTTGTGATCATGGTATGGTTGTCTCTCACTTATTTTGACATTATCATGCATAGATGAAAGAACTTGACTTGATATTGATATTGTGATATGTGTCCATATGTGGCACAATTGGGATTGATATGATTCACTTGATATTGTTATTTTGCATTGCATTCATCCTCATGTCCATGATACATTAATAATACCTGTGATTGGTGCTGATGATGCTAAGTGAGAAGGAAACATTCGAGATTCTTTGGACATACTTCATATAGTAGCCATCTCTGGGTTGTGTGCGAAATGGCTAGTGGTGTGGTTGGTGTTCTGGAGTCATCTCTAGGTTGTGTATAGAGTGAATTATACATGGACTTCGCGAGTCCCCCATGGGTCATGACTATCGAGACGTGGAGGTATTCCGTCTGTAGCATGTGTATACGGAGACTTACGTTTGGCCAATGCATATCATTGCATTGCATATGCACTCATTACTTCATTCTCATACTTAATGGATTCTGACTTGATACTTCTATACTTGAGTTGTTGTTCTTAGATTGTGTTGTGTTTATACTTAATTGCGAGCATTTCTATTCTCCAGTTTCTTTCTTTATATATGATAGCTAACTGTTGTCGGCCTGTGATACCTACCAGTATCCAGTATTTGTATTGATACTATCTTGTTGTATTCTTTTCTGAGTGCAGAGTTCATGATAAGCCCTACTTCTACTCCTCGTGACTGATCCCGAGGCCCTTCATTCGAGTGTCTAGGGTGAGCACCTGACAAGCCCGCTACTCGGAGACTCATCTAACCCTTTCTTTATTTTCTTCCATTCAGACAGATGTTTTTGACTTTCAGACTTGTATTTCTAGATATTTACTTAGCTGCTATTGTATGATTCAGACCAGATGTGGAGGTTGTATTTAGATTCCGCACTTATGTTTAATTATTATTTAGACTTTTATTGCTTCCATTATTTTCTTTTCGTTTGGATGAATGATTAAGGAATGAGTTCGCCTACTAGGTGGGAAAGGGTAGGTGCCCACACAACTAGTGATTTGGGTCATGACAGGGACAAACAACGTGGTCCGAATTATGATGCGAGCATCCGCCCATAAGACCACAATTAGAGTTGGAGCCGCCTATTGAGAAAAGAATTTGAACTTTTAGTTTAATGATAAATCTTATTTTGTTAGTTGAAATTACAAATGCACCTTGTTTGTTTTTTGAATCCCTTTACTTGATTCATGTGTTATTTGCATCAAACAGTCTTACGTTAATATATGCTTTCAAGCTTATGACTCTTAAAATCCGGCTATACGCCTTTTTATTTTTTATAATAACATACAATTTCAAAATTTAAAAGACATATGAGCTTACACTGATTACTAATTATAAACTTCTGCACATGAAAGTACGAAAATATTGAAATATTTAAGAGATAAATTAATAAGAAAGTGACAAGCACGTGGAAACCAATCAGTTAATACAACAATAACATAACAGCGTGGTCCCACAAGTGAATTCTGGGGAGGCTAGGGGTGTAAACAGACCTTACCTCTAGCTTTGTGGAGTACAAAGGTTTTTTTCGAAAGACCCGCAGCTAAAAATATTATTTTTTCAAAATATGTTTGAAGAAAAATGCAAGAGTAAATAAGCTATGATTAAAATATCGAAGAAAGAAAAGTACCGATAACAAACAACTCGTAAAGATAACGTAAGTTTAAGTAACAATCGTAGTAATAAATTTGAAGGAAATTGAACAAAAATACTTGTTGTGGAGAAATTACTAGTTAGGTTGATTTTGACTTGGTAAAGTGGTTGGTTTGATTCCCCAGGGGCTCGAGGATATTTTGGTCTTTTGGTTGAAATTCTAGTTTTTAGGAGTTTGAGGGCTGATCGAGTCAAGGAGACCTCTTTTGGGAAATCCACGTGTGAGCGAGTTCGTAGCGTGTTTTATGCTAAGTGCACATGTTTGGATTGTGTCCGCGAGGTCTCGGATGAGTTTTGAGTGTCGGGTTGTGTCACAACCCAATCGGAGGGCCATGACGGGCACCCGGTGCTAACCTACCCGGGTACCTCTTAACGTACATTTTCATTTACATCTAGGTGAGCCACATGGCTTACTCATAATTTACATACATCAATAGTGCTAACCTCATTGGGCAACAACACATTTATATCATCATCAATAACTATGCCCATATCCATATACACAAGCCGACGAGGCTATCAAAATGATATACAAAATATGCGCCGAGAAGGCTGCAAGACATCTAACCATACACAACTATCTACGAGCCTCTAAGAAGAGTAGGAAACATCATATAGGTGGGACAAGACCCCGCCATGCCCACATGTATGTACACAAAAGAATAGTATCCAAAAGTTGTAGCTCTGGATGAAATGGAGCTCCTCTATGTAGTCCCTGAATGAGAAATCTATGGATCAAGCCTGTCTCCCTATCCACCTGCGGGCATGACGCAGCGTCCACAAACAAAGGACGTCAGTACGAATAATGTACTAAGTATGTAAAGCATAATCAACATCATAGTATAAGCATAAAAGACAGCATAAGAATTAGCATAAGATGGGAGAATCAGGAGGTAATAGAGTCATTTGTACCTCTAGGGGCCTTCATTATATCTACTTACTTGTCTTTCATAGGGATCTTCCATTTCTAATGCTTACTCATGTTCATACATACATATATATTCGTATTCGTATTCGTATTCATATTCATATTCATACTCATACCGCACCCGACCACAAAGGTTCGGTGATTCACGTACCTGGCCATGACAAGGCTCGGGGATTATACATACCTGGCCCTACCAGGGCTCAGTGTTATCCGTACCCAACTGCAGAGGTGCGCGCGCGATAAGTATCATACCCGGCCATATAAGCTTGGTGTTACATAATAGTCATACATACTTAGACACGTATACATAAAAGTCCATAAGTATCATCAACATCATTGCTATCATCGTCTCTATTACATCTATCCTTAGAGGATCAAGTATCATATAAAAGAGGTACTAGTAACGTGAAAGTATCGAGAATCATGAGCTTTGGTAATCTTAGAGATAGAATCATTTGGAAGACATTATGGAACTCATGAAAGGATGTATAGCAAAGGAACCATGCCTTAATGAAAGAAGGGTTAGCCTTACATACCTCTTTGTCTTCTTAACTAATTAACGTTCACCGTCGAATCTTAAACAATCTACATTAGAAGGATTCATACCATAGTTAAGCCTTAGTGATGCTCTTAAATTCAAACTGGAATAATTCATGATCTAATGAAAATTAGGCAGCATTTCCCCTATTTCGTCAACTTCCACCATATTACAAACAACTCCCAAACATCCATAATAAACCCACAATATCATAATCAAATAATCACATTCCATTAAGCTTTCAAAATTCATCCTTATGTTCAACTTATACCGATAACCTCACACCCATTTTAGCACATTTTCATACAATGCTTCCTTATCACTATTACTACCTTCTATAACAAGATTATACCCATATCATACTAAGAATTATGACTAAAGTTAGCTTACTACTCAAAAACATCATAAAAGTCACATTTAGCCCTCATTTTCTACTTTCTTCTTCTACCCAAGTTGTTCAACAACCAAGCATTCTTAATAACGTGAAATAAGCATGAAAACTAACCTTTTATCTCATGGGAATGAGCTTTGGAGCAGCTATCAACTTAGGTGAAAACCCTAGCTTCAATACCCAAGAATCTCTTGTAGTCTACTAACCCTAGGAAGTCTTCTAACACATGAACACTTTGATTCTTGATTCTTGATCTTTGTTTTCTCTTGGATTGGGGTGGAATATACTTGGAGAAGGGTTTTGAGCTCTCAAGACTTGTGGAAGATGAAAAATGAAATAAATGAACAAAGGTCTTCTATTTATACAAAAAGTTAAAATTCAGCCCGATGGACTTATACAGACCACTTCTACGTTCCGTATAATATTATACGGTCCGTATAAGTGGAACGTATAACGCCACCATTGGAAAAGTCCCTTTCTGTAAAGGTCGAGTTATACGGACCCCCTTATACGGTCCGTATAATATTATACGGTCCGTATTAGTGGAACTTATAATGACACTATGGAAAAGTCCCTTTCTGTAAAGGTCGAGTTATACGAACCCCCCTTATACGGACTGTATGAGTGGTCGTATAACTCCCAGTTGCGCGAAACTTTCTCTCGGTTATTCGTTTGACTTCCAATCCTCGTGGAACCTTTTTGGCACTTACATAATACTTCATTAACCATACAATAGGCCCTATAGCAACCCCTCAAGATATTCTAAATAAACATTAGCTCAATTATAGCGAAAACCTTTCCGAACACGACTTATATTTCACTTCCTTCAACAAACTCAATTTCACATATTCGTATGACTTCTAAATCTTATGGTATGCTCCTTAAGTTATCTAATACTTCCCTTATTCTTGTAAGAACTTCATGTTCATCTTAAACTCGCATTGGTCTATTTTCAAGGCAACAAACCCGAAATTTTCGAGGTGTAACATTCTTCCCCCCTTAGGAACATTCGTCCTCGAATGTTAGGTTCTTAGGGATTCTATAAAAAAAATTCCAGAGTTCCCCCTATAATATGGTACTACCATCCTGCACAGCAACCCAAAATACATCGCCTCACAGGGCTACAAAAACAACATCAATAACCGTAGCCACACATGACCAGGACAACATCAAGGAAAACACTACATACACAGGATAATGGCATCTCTTGCACGGGTCTCCTCTAGGGGTGAAAATAAATGCTGGTACCTGAACTTCATGTCTTCTTCGGCTTCCCTAGTCATTTCCTCTCTATTATTATTTCTCCATAAAACTTTAACTGAAGCTACCTCTTTGGTTATGAGTTTTCGTACTTGCCTATCTAAAATGGCAACGGGGACTTCTTCATCAGACAATTTCTTGGTAACTTGGACATCATCTATTGGTACAATTCTAGAAGGATCTCCGATGCACTTGCGAAGCATCAACACATGAAAAACTGGGTGAACTGACTCTAAATCAAGAGGTAGATCTAATTCGTAAGCCACTCGGCCTACCTTGCGTACAATCTCATAAGGTCCAATGTACCGAGGGCTAAGCTTGCCCTTCTTGCCAAATCTCATGATGCCCTTCATTGGCGACACCTTCAAAAACGCCCAATCTTTCACTTGGAACTCTAAGTCCCTTCGACAATTATCTGTATAGGATTTCTGACGACTCTGAGCTATTAATAATCAATCCTGTATATGCTTGACTTTATCTATAGCTTGCTGGACCAAGTCCGGCCCTATCAATTTGGTATCTCCTGCTTTGAACCACGCAATTAGGGATCTACACTTCTGCCCATATAAAGCCTCATACGGGGCCATCTGGATGCTAGAATGATAGCTATTGTTATAAGCAAATTCAATAAGGGATAAGTGATCATCCCAATTACCTCCAAAATCCAATATGCATGCCCGTAGCATATCCTCAAGAGTCTGAATGGTACGTTCAGCTTGCCCATCTGTCAGTGGGTGAAATGTCGTGCTAAGATTCACTCGAGTCCCCAAGCCTTTTTTGAAAAGATTTCTAAAAATTGGCAGAACCGAGTCCCCTCTATCGGATATAATAGATGCGGAACACCGTGAAGTCGCACTATCTCTTTAACATAAAGCTTTGCATAATCTTCTACTACATACGTAGTTACGACCTCGTAAGAAATGGCCGACTTCGTGAGTCTATTCACAATCACCCATATAGAGTCATACTTACGTCGAGAACAGGGTAAGCCTGTAATGAAGTCCATGTTAATTACTTCCCATTTCCAAGTTAGAATTTCTATAGCTTGCAACAATCCACCCGGCTTTTGGTGCTCAATTTTCACTTGTTGACAGTTAGGACATTGAGCTACAAATTTCGCTATGTCCTTCTTCATCCCATTCCACCAATATATAGATTTAAGATCATGATACATCTTCGTTGCTCCGGGGTGAACGGAATAACGGGAACAATGGGCTTCTCTCAATATTTGGTGGCATAATCCTGCAATATCAGGAACACATAACTTTGCCTCGACATCGGAGGACTCCATCTCTAGAAATCTCAAATGATGACTTCTCCTTCTGAGAGAGTGTATTTCTGTAATGAATTAGCATGAGATCTTCGTATTGACGCTCTTTTACTTCAACTACTAGCGACGAGACCCCTAAATTTTGAATGATAGCTCCTAGACTACCTGAGTCCACTACTCGAACTCCCAGGCTAGCTAACTGCTGGAGCTCATGAGCTATCTCTCTTTTCTCTGGCTGCACATCGCATAAACTTCCCATGGATCTATGGCTAAGAGCATCAGCCACAGCATTTTCTTTATCGGGATGATACATGATGTCAACATCATATTCTTTCAACAATTCCAACCACCGTCGTTGCCATAAATTCAATTCTTTTTGCTTGAAGATATACTGAAGACTCTTATGATCTGTATAAATATCAATGTGGAAGCCATACAAATAATGTCTCCACATCTTCAATGCATGAATTACTGTAGCCAATTCAAGATCATGGGTCGGATAATTTTTCTTATATTTCCGTAATCGCCTTGAAGCATACACAATCACCTTACCATGTTGCATCAACACACAGCCCTAACCTAATGCCGAAGCGTCAAAATAGACAACATAACCTTTCGATCCTCCGGAAGTGTCGGGCCAGGGCGGTTAATCTATCCTTTAGCTCTTGGAAACTATGTTCACACGCATCTGTTCATTGAAACTTAGCTAATTTCTGGGTCAGCTTCGTGAGCGGTGCAGAAATGGAAGAAAAACCTTCTACAAATCTCCTGTAATAACCTGCTAAGCCCAGAAAACTACGAACTTCCGTAGGGGTTATGGGCCTTGGCCAAGTCTTCATAGCCTCAATCTTTTGGGTATCAACCCGAATACCATCGGCTGAAATAATATACCCCAAAAAAGTCGCTGAGTTCAACCAAAACTCACACTTAGAAAATTTGGCAAATAACTCTCAAGTTTGAAGAACTCTAAGAACAATACGCAAATGATCTACATGTTCTTCCTTGGACCTAGAATATACTAGGATATTGTCGATAAACACAATCACAAATAAATCTAGGAAGGGCCTGAACACATTGTTCATCAAATCCATAAATACTGTCGGTGCATTAGTTAGCCCAAACGACATTACCCGGAACTCAAAATGGCCGTATCTAGTTCTGAAGGCTGTCTTGGGAATATCTTTCTCCCTAACTCGCACTTGATGATACCTAGACCTCAAATCTATCTTTGAAAACCATTTGGCGCAATGTAATTGGTCAAATAAGTCATCACTTGGAAGTGGATATTTGTTCTTGATCGTCACTTTATTCAGTTGCTGATAGTCAATGCACATTCGCAAGGAGCTATCTTTCTTTCGCACAAACAACAGTGGTGCTCCCCACGGGGATGAACTAGGCCTAATAAAACCTTTTTCAAACAAGTCCTTTAATTGCTCCTTCAACACTTTCAACTCTGCGGGAGCCATCCTATAAGGAGGAATGGATATGGCCTTGGTAAAAGGTAGCACATCAATAGCGAAATCAATCTCCCGCTCTGGAGGGAGGCCTGGAAGCTCTTCCAGGAATACATCCGGGAACTCACTCACCTCGGGGACAGACTGAAGAGTTAGCGATTCGGCTTCTACATCTTGGACCCGAACTAGATGGTAAATACAACCTTTTGTGATCATTTTCCTTGCCTTTAGATAGGAAATAAACCTACCTTTCGGGGACGCAGTATTTTCTTTCCATTCTAAAACTGGTTCTCCGAAAAGCTGAAGCGAACCATTTTCATTCTACAATCAACATTGGCATAGCAAGAAGCCAACCAATCCATGCCCATGATAACATCAAAGTCCACAATTTTTAACTCATGTAAATCAACCATAGTACGATGGTCACAAATCACAACTACACAATTTCTATATACACTCGACTAACTATTACTGGTTCACCAACAGGCGTAGATATCTCAAAAGGTTTGATCGACTCTAGTTTGACCCCAAACCAACCCGCAATATATGGAGTAACATATGACAATATGGATCCCAGATCTATCAAAGCATATACATCATGAGAGAATACCGATAATATACTTGTGACGACATCGGGGAAGACTCGAAGATCTTGGCATCCAAAGCATAAATACGGTCTCGAGGTCCCGCTGGTCCCGGGCTCTCCTCTTGCCCTCTACCATGGCTAGCTGGGCGCATGTGAACCTGGCCCCATAGGACGTATCGATGATGAAGACCCGGTGCTTGACCACCGAAGGCGGCTCTACCCCACCGCCACCAACCGAGGGGCAATCACGCGTGATATGGCCTGGCCGACCACATGCATAGCAAACCTCTGAGCCTAGTCAACACTGGCCCCAATGTAACTTTCTGCACTGGGAAAATCGTGGCACGGGTGGCCTTGCACGACCCGGATCGCCCCCGAACTAAGAACACAAGCCCCAAACTCGACTCGGCCCGAAATAAGTAGATCAATCAAATCTCTGGCCTGTAAACCATGGAGGCGTACTAGTCATAGAAGGGCCTGAATGCCTAGAAAACTGTTGTCTTTGCCTACCTCTAAATTCACTCACCGGACCCGAAGATCTAGCCCTCTTGCTGTACCCTCTAACATGTTCATGCTCACTTCTTTGCTGTTGTTGGCTTTCCTCTAAATTCTGGGCATGGGCTTGAATGCGTGAAATATCCATATTGTCCTAAAGGAACGCAGTCAAGAACCTATCCATCAAATGTGGCCCTAGGCCTCTCACAAATCGGTGCACTCGATCACCCATATCCGCTACCATGGCTGAAGCATACCTAGCCAAAGAATGAAGCGGAGACTATACTTTAAGGCACTCATACTTCCTTGCTTAAGATTCAGGAACTTGTCGGCTCTAGCCCGCCGAACCTCTGGAGGTAAGTAATGTCGGAGAAAGGCATCCATAGATTTTTACCATACCGGGAGAAGTGCATTGACTCCCCGTGAAGCCATCCAAACCGTATACCAATGAACCGCGACATCCCGAGTCTATGGGATGCTAACTCCATTGATTCCATGTACGAAGCATGACATCGGAGCGGAAGTGTCCTCAACATCCCATCAATAAAATTTTGAAGGTCCTTCTTCCGGCTTTGACCCAAAATTTTTTGGAGGGTTGAAGCTAATAAAATCACGGGCCCTTGTACTAACAGCCCTATCACCTTGCCCTGTACCTTGCCGGTGAGTCTGGGCGACAACCAACTGAGTAAGTAAATGAATGACCTCTTTTGTATCTTGGCATGAAGCATCCGGTGGAGGAGCTAGAGCTGCTAGAGCAGGGGCTGAAGCTCCCTCATGCTCTTCAAAAATAGGCACTGAGTGGGAGGATTGAGATTGAGCCGCATTCTAGGACTCACCCTCCTCTACAACCGTTGGCGGTACTCTTTCAGCCCGCTTCTCTGCCACTGTCTTGCCCTTTTGGGTTGCAATAGTTTTTTTCTTTACAGGCATTTCTGAAATACATAATACACGGTTAAAGAAAGAGAAATCCTTATATTATGGCTCTATCGCACGATCTTATGAAGAAAGAATGTCATTCATTCCTAAAATACCCGCAGCCTCCTGTGTATAAGTGTGGCGCGCAACACACCCATAAATAAGACTACGGGGATACGGCTCGTAGACACGCCTGGGACGAATCTGCTCGATACCCACTTATGTCACCACCCAACCGGTGGGCTTTGACGGGCACCCGGTGCTAACCCACCCGGGCACCTCTTATCATACATTTTCATTCACATCTAGGTGAGTCATATGGCTTACTCATAATTTACATAAATCAATAGTGCTAATCTCATTGGGTAACAACACATTTATATCATCATCAATAACAATGCCCATATCCATATACACAAGCCGACGAAGCTATCAAAATGATATACAAAATATGCGCCGACAAGGCTGCAAGACATCTAACCATACACAACTATCTACGAGCCTCTAAGAAGAGTAGGTAGCAACATATAGGCGGGACAGGACCCCGCCATGCCCATATGTATGTACACAAAAGAATAATACCTAAAAGTTATAGCTCCGGATGAAATGGAGCTCCTCTATGTAGTCCCTGAATAAGAAATCTATGGATCGAGCCTGTCTCCTTGTCCACTTGCGGGCATGATGCAGCGTCCACAAATAAAAGAAGGTCAGTACGAATAACGTACTGAGCGTGTAAAGCATAAACAACATCATAGTAGAAGCATAAGAGCCGCACAAGAAATAGCGTAAGACATAGCATAAGATGAGAGAATCAGGAGGTAATAGAGTCATTTGTACCTCTAGTGGCCTTCATCATATCTACTTACTTGTCTTTCATAGGGACCTTCCATTGCTAATGCTTACTCATGTACATACATACTTATATATTCGTATTCGTACTCATATTCATATTCATACTCATACCGTACCCGACCATAAGGTTTCGGGTGATTCGCATACCCGGCCATGACAAGGCTCAGCGATTATACATACTTGGCCTACCAAGGCTCAGTGTTATCCGTACCCAACTGCAGTAGTGTGCGCGCGGTAGGTATCATACCGGGCCATATAAGCTCGGTGTTACATAATAGTCATACATACTTGGACATGTATACATGAAAGTCCATAAGTATCATCAATATCATTTCCATTATTGTTTTTGTTACTTCTATCCTTAGAGGATCAACTACCATATAAAGAATGCAATAGTATAGTGAACGTATCGAGAATTATGAGCTTTGGTAATCTTAGTGATAGAGTCATTTGGAAGACATTATGGAACTCATGAAAGGATATATATAGCAAAGGAACCATGCCTTAATGAAAGAAGGGTTAGCCTTACATACCTCTTTGTCTTCTTAACTAATTAACGTTCACCGTCGAATCTTGAACAATCTAAATTAGAAGGATTCATACCATAGTTAAGACTTAATGATGCTCTTAAATTCAGACTAGAATAATTCATGATCTAATAAAAATTGGGCAGCATTTCCCCTATTTCGTCAACTCCCACCATATTACAAAATAACTCCCAAACATACATAATACACCCACAATATCATAATCAAGTAATCACATTCCATTAAGCCTTCAAAATTCATCCTCATGTTCAACTTATACCAACAACCTGACACCCTTTTTAGCACATTTTCATACAATGCTTCCTTATCACTACTACTAGCTTACATAACAAGATTATATCCATATTATACCAAGAATCATGACTCAAGTTAGCTTATTACCTAAAAACATCATAAAAGTTACACTTAACCCTCATTTTCTACTTTTTTCTTCTACCCAAGTTCTCCAACAACCAACCATTTACGATAACATGAAATAAGCATGAAAACTAACCTTTTATCACATGGGGATGAGCTTTGGAGCAGCTATCAACTTAGGTGAAAACCCTAGCTTCAATACTCAAGGATCTCTTGTAGTCTACTAACCCTCGGAAGCCTTGTAACACATGAACACTTTGATTCTTACCTCTTGATCTTTGTTTTATCTTGGATTGGGGTGGAATAATCTTGGAGAAGGTTTTAGAGCTCATAAGACTTTTGAAAAATGAAATAAATGAGCAAAGGCCATCTATTTATTCAAAAACTTAAAACTCAGCCCGATGGACTTATACGGACCATTTATACGGTCCGTATAATATTATACGGTCCATATAACACCACCATGGAAAGTCCCTTTCTGTAAAGGTCGAGTTATACGAAACCCCCCTTATACGAACAGTATAAAGTTATACGGACCGTATATGGTCGTATAACTCCGGCTTGCGCGAAACTTTCTCTCGTTGATTCGTTTGACTTCTAATCATCGTGGAACCTTCTGGCACTTACATAATACTTCATTAACCATAAAATAGGCCCTATAGTAGCCCCTCAAGATATTCTAAATAACCATTAGCTCAATTATAGCGAGACCCTTTCCGAACACGACTTATATTTCACTTCCTTCAACAAACTAAATTTCACATATTCATATGAATTCAAAATCTTATGGGATGCTCCTTAAGTTATCTAATAGCTTCCTTAATCTCGTAAGAAATTCATGTTCATCTTAAACTCGCATCGTCTATTTTCAAGGCAACAAACCCGAATTTCGAGGCGTAACGGAGTGGATTTGGATGAAAACCGTAAAAATGTTTCTCAAGTATGTGCGTACGTGTGGGACGCGACTATGGGCTCACCTCTATGTGGGTTTGATCGCCAAAGGGAGGTAGGGGTGTGGGTGGACGCATGTGCGGGCGGACGCGTATGCGGGCACACGTCTATTCCTCGAAGTGTGACTTTTAAGCGTAGATGTGATTTGCGAACTTTTCTCTACAGGTACGAGTCTGCACCTGCGAAGAAATTGTTCGCAAAAGCGAAAACGGCGGCTAATGACTACTAATTTCCCAATTCGTGTTTGGTTCATTTCATCCACAAATTTAGACCTAGAGAGCTTGAGAGCGAGATTTGGTGGAGTTTTTCGAGGTTCTTCAATTGGGTAAGCTTTTATCTTTCTTTTATGCTTATATCATCAATTAATTAGAGATTCAATGTTAGAAATCATGTTTTAGGTTCAGTTTATTGTTATGAACCCTAAGTGGAATCTTTGAACTTCTAATCTACAATGGCTTTTGTTGAGTAATTTCCTAGATTTGGACTATTTAATCGATCGTGGGTAACTATTCCTAAACTTGAATTTCCTATTTACACCTAAGATTCTCGATATGAACTTAAGGGTTTCCCACAATTTGGGGGTTTTTGATAATCAATGAAATTGGAGACTCAATTGGGGTTAGTTTTCCCATGAAACTTAGGATTATGACTTTTTAAATGATGGATAGCATGTTTCTAACTATAAATTAGCTTTGTCATAGTCCGGGGTCACTTTTTAGGTCATTTGGAGTTCAATATTAGAACTATAGCAATATAGGTATCCTTAGCTCCATATTCCAACGCGGAGTAATTTGTGACATACTATGATCGTCTTTGAGGTGATTTGAAAGGAAATGCTCAAGTGGGATAGTTAGGTACCTATTCGGCTTTGAGGTAGACGGCTTACCCTTGTTAGATTCGACTAGAGAATCGTATGTGATGGGAGATGTTGACGAGGAAATCATAATAGGCCTTAGAGCATGGTTGTGGTGATAAACCATTGTTTTAGGGTGTTTTTATAGGGTTTTTTGGTGTAAA
>NC_081345.1:65726536-65785579 GCF_029784015.1 Lycium ferocissimum
TTCGGGGAGGACTCAAGATCCTGACGTCCGGCTAAAGCATAAATACGGGGCTGGGTGCCACCTGAACTGGATGCTCCTCCTCTGCCCCTACCGCGGCCTGCCAGAGTCTGGGAAGTCTACCCTACAGGGCGCACAAATGAAAAAGATGGGCTGAACGCCCTCTACCTACCTCGAGGGACAATCACGCATCACGTGCCCAGTCTGTCCACAAACATAACAAGCATTTGAGCTTTGGCGATATGGGCCTGAATGTAACTTTCTGCACTGATTGCATCGTGGAACCGATGGTCTCCTATGGCTAGGATCACCTCCAAACTGGGAACTTGAGACCCTCAAACTCTGACCCAAATCAGAGTAAATAGGGCGATCAAATCTCCTAGCCGCGAACCTAGCAGGTGCACTAGTCGCGGACTGGCCCGAATAATCGGAATACCGCCGCCGACCCCTATATACTCACTACTAGCAGATCTGGCCCTCTTACTCTGCCCTCTATCAATATCGTGCTCACCCCTTTACGGATGTTGCTGCTCTTCTAAATTCTGGGCATGGGCCAGAATACGGGAAATATCCATCCCCTCTTGCAATGAAGCTGTCAAGCAATCTTTGAACAAATGTGGCCCTAAGCCACTCAACAATCTATGCACTCTATCTCCCATATCAGCTACCATAGTTGGAGCATAGCGGGCCAATGAATTGAAATGGAGACTATACTTCCGAGCACTCAAGTTCCCTTACTTTAGATTCAGAAACCTGTCAGCATGGGCCCTTTCAACCTCGGGTGGTAAATAGTGACGAAGGAAAGTATCTACAAATTCCTGCCAAACCGGGGGAGGTGCATTTTCCTTCCTCAAAGATATCCAATTATTGTACCATAGGACCGCTACATCCCGAAGTCTATATGATGCCACCTCCACTGACTCGGTATCCGAAGCATGGATGATCCTCAACGTCCTCAATATCTCATCTATAAAGCCTTGCGGTCTTCATCCGGCTTTGACCTAAAAAATTTTGAGGGATTTAAACTCATGAAATCGCGGGCCCTTGCACTAGGGGCTCTATCACCGGGACCCGCACCTTGCCATTGAGCATGAGCGGAAACTAATTGGGTCAATAACTAAATGGCCTCAGTCATCTGTTGACCCGAAGCACTCGGTGGAGGAACTGGAAGCATAGGAGCTTGAGCTGAAGCCCTTCCTTGTTCTTCTAGGATAGGCGGAGTGTCAGAAGTATTGGATGGAACCTCATTATGGGATTCACCTTCTTCTACATTCATTGGCGGCTCTCTTTCCACCCGCCTTTCTATCGTAACCTTGCCCTTCTGGGCGGCGGTGGCTTTTCTCTTGACCGGCATCGCTGAAATCATAACGTACAATTAGGGAAAAGGAAATCTTATAACATAGTTCTATCGTACGATCTAATAAGAAGAAGAATGGTTATTTTTCCTAAATGCCCCGCAGCGTCCTGTTTATAAGTGTGGCGCGCTTCACACCCGTAAACAAGTCTCTACTGGACACGGCTCATAGACGCACCCTAGGACGGAACTGCTCTAATACCACTTTTGTCACGACCCGACTAGGGGGCCATGACGGGTACCCGGAGCTGACTACCGAGCACCACTCATTATGCTAGTCATCATACTCATCCTGGACACATATAATTTCCAAGGCCATACATAAATATACATATGCCCTCACTGCTGCTAAAAATGATATACAAGAATATACACTGATGTGTCCATAAGACAATAACTACCCACGTATCCGTATTACGCGCGAGCTTCTACTAGAATACAGTGACATAAAGACGGGACAGGACCTCGTCATACCCCAAATATGTACACAAAATAATGTGACTATAAGTAGCACCTCCGGAGTAGTGGAGTGCTCCTGAGAATCTGCTGATAAGATAAGCTTCTACGGATTTGTACCGTCTCCCTGTCTACCTGTGGGCATGAACACAGCGTCCAAAAAGAAGAGGTCGTCAGTATGAAAAGTGTACTGAGTATGTAAGGCATGAATAATACTAGCATAATAAAGAAACGATGAAACATTAGGCGACGACATAACCTGCTTAACTTTTAAAGGAAAACACATGTTATGCATATCAAATATACCATCATCGTTAACCCGCGTCTGGGTAACTATCACACGCCGCCCACTAGTGGTGTCATGTCTGGCCATCTAGGCACGGTGTTATCTTAAGCCACCCGCCTTAGCGGTGTCATGCCCGGCCATCTAGGCACGGTATAATCATAAGCCGCGTGCCTTCGCGATGTCATGCCCGGCCATCTAGGCACGGTGTAATCTCATCATTATACAGTTATCATAAAACATACATTAGAAATCAATTAAATGCTATTACTCTATCGGGGTGACGTAAGGTCGAGAACCCCCGATTCCATTATGGAGTAGTCATGATCATCATGTCTCACCTTGAAGGAACTAGCATTATAAGGTGAGTCTAGCAACAATGAATAACATCAAGGTGCCGTGAAATTATGGCACATTCGATACTTTTTGGCTATAAGTTTTACTTGTTTTTGAGCAAGTCTTGGTCTTTTTTGATGTGTTTGTGACATGTTGCAGATATTTAACGTATTTCGGGAGCAAGTCGTGGAAATGGAGTGAAAAGATGTTCAAAGAAAGAAATTAACTGAAGCCTGAGTTATACGGAGGAACATACGGACCGTAGAATATTCACGGTCCGTAAATGCCATCGTGGATGCTTAACAGAAAGGGTTTAGACATGAAGTGGAAGTCCAGGCAGAAGTACGGACCGTATATTATTTACGGTCCGTGAAACTCACCGTATGTTGGTTCCAGAGGAGTCTTAAAGAGAAGAGGATTTACGGGCAGGTTATACGGACCGTATAATATTTACGGTCCGTAAAAGTGGATCGTACATCTGACAACTGGAGGAGATTTTACGGAAGACTGTCACTGATTCTACGGACCGTATAAAATGTACGGTCCGTACATTGGTCCGTCGAGGGCAATTTTGTCAATCCAATTTTGCACGGCTTTGACTCTTATAAATACCTTATTTTAGGTTTCTTGTAGGGAATTGACGACATAACTCAGTTTTATTTTCCTTAGCATTAGTTACTCATAGTTTTGAAGTCTTTTGGGAGATTACAAACAATTGCAATTAATTTCTCTTCAATTCCAAGCAATCAATTGTAAGCATTATGATTCCCATTACTTCTTATTGTTCTTTTCCTTCTATGAGTAGCTAATTTCCCTTACTAGGGTTGTGAACCCAATTGATGGGTGTTTTGTGATTGGGTTTGTGATTGATATACATATAATGGATTATTAGGGTTTATTTATTCTTCATTCTTCATTCATAATTAATGGTTGCAAACATTGATTAAAGCCATAAACCTTGATTTATTTGGGAAAATAATTAGGGTTGGTAAGAATAAATAACAAGGATTCAAAGCTTTAAACTTTGTTTAATAAATTCACTTAGGAATAAGAAGAATTTACTTGGCATGATTAATCGTTCTTCATAGTTACTTTCTTATATTTGGGAAAATCATAGAAAGAGATAATCTTTATTTATTGGGAAATAGTAGAGATTCATATAGAGATTAAGTGCATTCATATAATGATCCATTAGAAGTATATCAAGATCAATACCCATGATCATACACTCTATCTAACGGGGACACAACCTTAGTTTCTTTTACCATAAATTACCACCAAAGCAAGTAGTTAGCGATTAGTCACTAAAAACCCAACTTTTACCAAAATCATCGGATTAAGACATTAGACCTAAACGTAGCATCCTACGACTTTAGTAACCTTTTCACACCATATTCCCTATGGGATTCGACCCCAACCTTGTTGGGTTACTATATTTGACAACGTCCGCGTTATACCATTAATAGGTGTAATTTGAGCGTATCAAATTTTGGCGCCGTTGCCGGGGAATACGGTTTTGAAATTACTAAATAGTATTTGCTTTGATTGAAGTCTTTTGCTTATTCCATCACACCTTTTTTGCTACTCTGTGTAAACCAGGTGAACATGAATCAGAATTAACAAAATCAACGTCTCTTTGGTAACCAGGGGAATCGGTTGAACAATCAGGCGAATGAATCAGATGATGAGAATATTTTCATTGATCTTGTTCCGGAGGAGGACTATGCATCTGCTATTGTTCAGCCTCGAGTTGCAGCTGCTAGCGTGAAAATTGACTCCTCTCTATACCAGTTGTTGAAGCTTGAGGGATACTTTCGGAACTCTACCGAAAATGACCCTCAACGTCATTTGCAAAATTTTATGGATGTGTGTGCTAATCACATCCAGAACAACGTTCCACAAGATGCTATTCGATTGAGGTTATTCAAATATTCCTTAACTGGAGAGGCAAGAACATGGTTTGAGAAGCTGCCTCGAAATTCGATTACTTCATGGGCAGAGATGGTGACTGCTTTTCTCACAAAATGGTACCCCCCAGCAAGAAGGCTGAAATTCGTGACAAGATCTATGAATTTAAGCAGCGATCGGGAGAACAACTATATAAAACCTGGGAGAGATTCAAGGAATATTTGCAGAAGAGCCCGAATCATGGTTTTTCGGATCATATATTAATGGAGAAGTTCTACCGAGGGCTAGATCCAGTGACGCAGTCTGTTGCTAATAATGTAGCTGATGGTTGTTTCATGAACAAATCTTATCGACGAGTGACTAACATACTTAACAAGCTGACGACTCATAGTCAGGCTTGGCACTCAAACAATGCGGATGTGGTACCGTATGGTAGTGCTATGATCCAGAATATAGTAAAGGAGAATCAAGATACCCAACAAACATTGGCAGAACTTGCAACAAATATTTCCTTGCTAATGAAGAAGTTTGATGAATCTCAGATCAAGAAGGTAAATGTTTGCGAGGATGATACAGTTTTTCCAAAAGGTATGTACCACACTCAAGATGGTCCGTTCCATGATGGGACCCCTATTCAGGTTGAAGATGCTAATTATGTTAATAACTCTCAAAGGGGTTACCAAAGATAGAACTACCAAGGTGGTTATCAGAATCAGAATCAATGGAGACCTCAGCAAGGTCAAGGTGCTTATAACAACTCTGGGAACTATAACAATAATTATGGTGGTGTGAATCAAGGGAGCTACAACAACAGTAACAATTTTAGGAACAAGAGTTCCAATCCTTATATACCACCGAAAGGGCAGTCAACAGAGCAAGGTAGTTCGAAGGTTGAATCAATGCTTGAGAAGATTCGGCCAATCGGTCTAAGTCTGAGAGGACTTTATCTGGGCTGACAGAGACAGTGGGTTCCCATACAGTGGCTATTCAGAAGCTTGAGTCACAGATGAGGGATATTTCTAGATAGCAACACCCTCCTAAAAAGGGAGGACTTCTGAGTGACACTATTTCAAATCCAAAGAATGGGGGAGGTGGTGTAGACCGTGTGTTTGCCATCACTACTAGGAGTGGTAAAATACTCCAAGGGGCTGATGAGAAGGTGATTGATCTTGAGCCGATAGATGAAGAGGATGAGGTGTAGTCTGAAGCACCCATTATTGTTGATGAGAATCCTGCTGACAAGAAGGTTGCTGATATTCCAGAGATAGTGAAGGATGCTGATAACACAAGCAAGCAGACTGTGAAAGGGGCTCTCCGCCCTTTGACTCAGCTGTTCAAGTCTAAACCTCCCTTTCCCCAGAGGTTGGTAAAGAAGAAGGAGGATGCTAAGTTCGAGAAATTTTATGATCAGTTGAAGCAGCTATCTCTAAATTTTCCCTTCTTGGAAGCTGTCAAGGAGATGCCCGGTTTTGCTAAATATTTGAAGGACCTGCTGACCAAGAAGAAAACGGTTCAACATGAAACCATAAGTTTGACTCACACTGTGAGTTCCATCATCTTAACTACTACTGTTCAGAAAAATGGAGATCCTGGGGCGTTCACCATTCCTTGTTCTGTTGGGCACCATGATTTTGCTCGTGTATTGTGTGATAATGGGGCGAGTATCAATTTGATACCTCTTGCTATATACAAACAATCAGGTTTAGGGAAACCAAGGCCGACTACTATGAGGTTACAAATGGCTGATAGGTCTATCAAAAGACCTGTTGGGGTGGTTGATGATGTACTTGTGCGGGTTGGTGATTTTATGTTGCCCGCTGATTTTGTGATTCTTGACTGTGCTGTTGATCGGGACATTCCTATTATTCTGGGGAGACCTTTCCTTGCTACAGGGAGAGCTCTGATGGATTCGAAAAGGAATAAAATCAAGTTCCGAGTCAACGATGAAGAAGTTACTTTTCAGGCTAGCAAAGGGATGAAGTTACCAAGTGCTTACGAGAGCATTTCGGTAATTGATTCGTTTGATGTTGTTGATGAAGCAGTGGAGTTCAAGATGGAAGAAGAAAGTTTGGGTGAAGCTCTAGCTGGTATTCTTGTTAACTTTGATGCTGAGGACATGGAAGGTTATGTGGAGACAGTTAATTCACTTGTTGGGTTGGGATCATATTCCTACCACCCAAAGAAGCTGAATCTCGATCTGGAAAATAGAACAACTCCTCCAGCAAAGCCTTCGATCATTGAGCCACCTAAGTTGGAGCTTAAACAGCTCCCATCACATCTGAGTATGAGTTTCTTGATCCAAACAATACATTACCAGTGATTGTTTCAGCCCTACTGACTGAGGAGCAGATTTTACAGCTTTTGGAGTTGTTGAGGGAGTATAGGCGTGCTATTGGTTGGACCATAGCAGACATTCGAGGTATTCCATTTGGGATCTGTGAGCACAAAATCCAGTTGGAGGAAGATAGTAAATTGAGTGTAGAGTATCAGAGGTGACTGAACGAGAATATGCAAGAGGTAGTCAAGAAAGAGATCATCAAATGGTTGGATGCGGGAGTGGTTTACCCAATTGCTAATAGTAAATGGGTGAGCCCAGTCCAATGTGTTCCTAAGAAGGGCGGCATCACTGTGGTGCCGAATGCAAAGAATGAGTTGATCCCAACTAGAACCGTAACCGGATGGAGAGTTTGCATGGACTATCGCAAGCTCAACACAACCACATACAAGGACCATTTCCCCATGCATTTTATTGATCAAATGCTTAATCGGCTAGCGGGGTGTTCCTACTATTGCTTCCTTGATGGTTATTTGGGCTACAATCAGATCAACATTGCTTTAGATGATCAGGAGAAGACTACGTTTACTTGTCCTTATGGAACGTTTGCATTTAGCCGTATGCCTTTTGGTTTGTGTAATGCACTAGCCACTTTTCAGAGGTGCATGATGTCAATCTTCTCTGACATGGTAGAGGACTTCTTGGAAGTGTTCATGGATGACTTTTCTGTTGTGGGTGATTCGTTTGAAGATTGTCTTGGCCATCTGGGTCAAGTGCTGAAAAGATGTGAGGAGACAAATCTCGTGCTAAATTGGGAGAAGTGCCATTTTATGGTGAAGGAGGTAATCGTCCTCGGTCACAAAATCTCTGAAAAGGGAATCGAGGTCGATCAAGCGAAAATTGATGTGATTGCAAAACTTTCACCACCTATCTCAGTCAAAGGTGTTCGAAGTTTCTTGGGACATGCTGGGTTCTACAGGCGTTTCATCAAAGATTTCTCCAAGATTGCTAACCCAATGTGAAAGCTTCTTGAAAAAGAGGCTAAGTTTGTGTTTGATGATAAGTGCCGGAAGGCGTTTGAGGAGTTAAAAGAGCGCCTCACTACTGCTCCTATTATTGTTGCTCCTGACTGGTCCTTGCCATTTGAACTGATGTGTGATGCTAGTGGTTTTGCAATAGGTGTTGTGCTTGGCGGAGGCACAATAAAATTATACACCCGATCTATTATGCAAAGAACACCGAATGCGCCAGATGAATTACACAGTGACGGAGCAAGAGCTGCTTGCCATTGTGTTTGCTTTAGAGAAATTTTGGGCCTATTTGTTGGGATCCAAAGTCGTGGTATACACTGATCATGCAGCACTGAGATACCTTATGGCAAAGAAGGAAGCAAAGTCGCGGCTGATCCGATGGGTACTATTCTTTGCAAGAATTTGATTTTGAGGTGAAGGATCGCAAGGGCACCGAGAACCAGGTTGCTGACCATCTATCTCGGCTTGAAGAGGCTGGGAGACCTTCTGATGAGCTAGACATAGATGATGCTTTTCCAGATGAGAGAGTGTTGGCAGTGTCAATGGAGGTAGCACCGTGGTATGCTGACATTGCCAA
Source organism: Lycium ferocissimum (assembly GCF_029784015.1). Classification (NCBI taxonomy): domain Eukaryota; kingdom Viridiplantae; phylum Streptophyta; class Magnoliopsida; order Solanales; family Solanaceae; genus Lycium; species Lycium ferocissimum. The sequence continues at coordinate 65,734,754 of NC_081345.1, forward strand.
TTATTTGGTAACAGGCATAGTTCCAGAAGATATTAAAGCTTACCAAAAGAAGAAGTTCTTGCGGGATGCTCGACAGTACTACTGGGACGAGCCTTACTTGTTTCGAACATGCGCTGACAACATCATTCGGCGCTGTGTTCCTGAAAGTGAAGTGATGGCGATTCTAAAGGCGTGCCATGACTCTCCTGTTGGGGGTCACCATAGTGGTAACCGGACTGCGGCTAAGGTACTTGAATGCGGTTATTACTGGCCGACCATCTTTCATGATGCTAATTTATTGGTGCGGTCTTGTGATCAATGTCAGAGGCAAGGGAATATCGGCAGAAGGCAAGAGATGCCTATGAATTTTGTTATGGAGGTAGAAGTGTTCGATGTCTGGGGGATTGACTTTATGGGACCCTTTGTGAGTTCGGGTGGCATGAAATACATCTTGGTTGCTGTGGATTATGTGTCAAAATGGGTAGAAGCGGTGGCTTTACCTAATAACGAGGCCAAGAGTGTTATGGGGTTCCTCAAGAAGAACATATTTACTCGTTTTGGTACTCCGAGGGCTATAATCAGCGATGGTGGATCCCACTTTTGTAATAGAGCCTTCGCGGGATTGATGGAGAAATATGGTGTAAAACATAGGGTGGCAACACCTTATCATCCTCAGACAAGTGGACAGGTTGAAGTATCCAATAGGGAGATCAAGAGTATTCTAGCAAAAACAGTAAATGCAAATAGAACTGATTGGGCTTGCAAGCTCGATGATGCTCTATGGGCATACCGGACTGCTTTCAGGACTCTGATTGGGACTATACCCTTCAAGCTTGTGTTCGAAAAAGCTTGTCACTTGCCGGTTGAGCTTGAGCACAAGGCTATGTGGGCGCTGAAGAAACTGAATATGGATTGGGAGGAAGCAACCAAGCTCAGGTTGTTTCAACTAAATGAGATGGATGAGTTTCGGTACCAGGCATATGAGAGTGCAGCACTATATAAAGAAAGGATGAAGCAATACCATGACAAGAAGATCCTGAAGCGAGAGTTCTACAAGGGTGATCCTGTATTGCTGTTTAACTCTCGGTTGAAGTTGCTACCTGGTAAGCTAAAATCAAGGTGGTCTGGTCCGTTTGAGGTGGTAGGTGTTTCACCCCATGGAGCGATTGAGTTAAAGTCCGGAGATGGAACTCGGACATTTAAGGTGAATGGGCAGAGATTGAAGCACTATCACGGGATGGTTTCGGAGGATAGGATTGTTGACCGATGCATGTTGAAGCACCTCAGAACGAACAATGATCTGGTGTACGCAGATAAGGAGTGAATGGTTACCACCGTCGTGCCGCGACGTTAAATCAAGCGCTTCTTGGGAGGCAACCCAAGTGTAATGTTTATTTTTCGTTCTGTTTTTGTTTGCAGCATATAGGGTAATGTTTGTTTTGGTGCAGGATGCAAAGGATAGACACTGGAGATGATCTACGCCAGAATCTACGGTCCGTATAAAATGTACGGTCCGTAGATGGAAGCGTAGATTGAAGAAGAAAAAAATGGTTCTCTGTTAATGATCTACGCCAGAATCTACGGTCCGTATAAAATATACGGTCCGTAGATGGAAGCGTAGAACATGAGTCAGGTAAAAGCTCTTTCTGTCCTTGATTTACGCCATAACATACGGACCGTATAATTTATACGGACCGTATGTTTAAGCGTGAACCGAGGATCGTCAGATCAATTTACCGTCGCAGATCTACGGATAGATCTACGGCCCGTGAAATTTATACGGTCGTAGATTAAGAGCGTAAAGGGCCAGGTAAGTTTAAGTGAAAATTTCACGGAAAAAAACGCATAGGGTATACATAATAAACGACGCGGTTATTTTTGCTTCAACTTCAAATCCACAATCATCCGTTTCTCTCCCTTTCAAATTCAAATACCCTAAATTCACTCCCTCTAATCCCTCCACTACCAAACCACATCCCTAAAAACACTCCCCACACATAATCACAAACCCCCCCCCCCCTCCCTTACACCACCATATCCACGAAACAAACCCTCCTCACCCACAACAGTTGAAGCAAGAAGCAAAAGGCGTTTTATTTTATTCCTTTCCGACTAATATTCTAGTGAAATTACTCATCTCCATCCCTATCAGGTTTGTTAATGCTCTCATATCCTAGTTATGATCTCATGTGTGCTTCCTAAATACCCTTATGGGTGATTTCTGGGATTTTTATTGTTAGGGGTATAGAACTTGAAATCAGATGGGGCGGGGATTTGGTTGTGTTGCTAAACATTGGACTCATGGGAAATGAGAATTCGAAAATCCCATTGGGTCGGTGGGCATTTCGAGTGTTTATGTCTTTAATTGATATAACCATTCGTTATGCCCACCAACTGTCCGATAAAATGCTTGAATGAGAAAAAAGAGTAGATTGGGGTGAAGTCTGAGTAACCCCGACATGATGCGAGCAAAATAACAGGGTTCCATGTCTAAGAACAAGTTTTGAATGCATAGGGTCAGGGACAAGCCTGGGTGACTGATTACAGAGAAAAGTATATATACGGATAAATTTATCAACCGTAGAAACTATACGGACTGTCAATTTGTGTCGTATATATACCATGTGCAGTGAGTCTCTCTGTTCCTTTTTTACGACATAAGTTACGGACCGACTAAATTATACGGACCGTAACTTGTGTCGTAAAACAGTTGCCTAAGTTCCCAAATTTTCTGTCCCAAATTTACGAAGAGTTTTACGAACCGTATAACTTCATCGTGAAATCTCCATGAACAAGCATGTCATTCTGTCCCAAATCTACGGTCTGTTTTACGGACCGTATATATAAAAAAAAATTTGCATCCTTGTCTACATGTTCGTTATTACCAGATACTAATATGTAGTCCACAGGTATGGCTAAAACAAGAGGTCGTGCTCAGGGCACAGGACAGGGCCGAGGGCGAGGCCGAACCCAAGTCCAAACTAGGCTCCGCGATGAAGACCAGGCTCCTGTCGCACGAACCACAAGGCTGCGAAGAGCAGCCCAAACTCCGGCACATCCCCCGTCTGATAAGGGGACCAGCAGTGATAGGGAGCACTCATCAAGCTCTCTTGACCTGCCTAGTCAAGAAGAGGCGACTAATGCACCGGAAGAATCTGATGCTGAAGAGGCGGCACGCCTAAATGAGAACAGAATGAAGGAGCGGTCTGAACATGCTGTTAGGTTCTCGATCCAAGGCTCGAAAAAAATATATGATAAAGGGCTAGAGCCAAAGGAAGGAGGACAGGGTTTCCGCCGGAACATCTATGAGGAGAGGCAGATCAGTTTTGAAGGGTTGGAACACTTTCCAACTATACAGGCTATCATTGATCACCATGGATGGGGATTCCTTAGCTAGCCACTCGACACATATGTACCATCTATTGTGAGAGAGTTCTACGCCAACTATACGACGGAGATAAACAGTAGGTACAAGCCATCCCAACAAGCAAAGACAGTGGTACGGCTCCAAAAGGTGACTATTAGAGGTGTAAGGATTGATTTCTCCAGCAAGGCTATCAACCGATTCTACTTCAGGGACAACTATGAACCGCCGACAAACACTGATGAGTTAGACTATAGATTGGCAGGGAACAGGACTGACCAAATGAGAGAAGTACCGTGGGTGGCCTCGGTGATTGCTAGAGGAAATCCAGTTTGGCGCACAAATTCTGGCGCCCCGATAAAAAAGAAAGATCTTTCGGTGGAGGCACAATTCTGGTGGAGTGTCCTAATGCACAGACTACAACCAACTCAGACAGATAATCAGCTCACTATAACCCAGGCGATTGTAGTGGCTTCCATCATGTCCCGGTATGCAGTTGATATAGGGAAATTGATAGCCGATGAGGTTCGAATGCGGCAATTTCAACGCCTTTTGTTGGTTTTCCCATGCTTGATTACGGCCCTTTGTCTGAAGCCTGACATCCAGAAGTTTCCTTACTGGGACCATAAGTTTGAGGCAAAACACATCTACAGTTTGATAAAGAGCAAAGATAGAGAGGTTAAGGATAGGTTGGCAGCAGCCCGAGGAGGTGTAACAGTGTTACACCTCGGAAAATTTCCCGTTGGTACGAAAGCGGACGAACTAGTGATGAGTGCGAGGAGTGCGAGGGTATAATGTTTCTTGGGAAATGCATGAATATGGATGAGAATGAATAGAATAAAAGTCGAGAGATACGAAAAGTTGGAAATTGGCAAAAAACTGCCCAGTGGTCGTAAACCACAGAATACGGACCGTAAAGTGCAATACGGTCCGTAAACTCGCCGTAAACCGCCATGCAAAAACTTCAACTTTACGCTGTACCGAGAAATGGTTAAATACGACCTCGGTGGACGGACCGTGAAGTGATTTACGCCCGTAAACCATGGCCGTAAATCACCATGCATGTTGCCAAGGTTTTGTTTCGGCTTAAGCTTAAAGACGACCGCGAGGGACGGTCCGTAAAGTGGAATACGGACCGTAAACCTCCATGGACGACCACTGTTCACCCAAAGCACAGGTTTTTCAAGTCATTAAATATAAGGACCAAGACTTGTTTATTTCATTTCATCATTTCACTACTTCTCTCTAGAACCTCTCTCTACATTTATTACACAAGTTTTCAAGGATATTGGAGGATCAACAACACTAAATAAGTGAACCAAGAGTAAAGGAAACCATCAAAGATCATCCAAGTCAAGAAATCCAAATGGAGAAAACTAGGGTTTTTCTCAAAGAGGAGTATTAGCAACCAAGGCTCATTCTAAAGCATCTAAGGTAAGATTCATGATATTTATATGTTGTTTAAGGTAGTTGGGAGTTGAAACACTTGGTCATTATAAGAAAACAGCAAATGGGTTATGAATGATGAATAGTGACATTTTGAGGCATAGTTGGGATTGAATCATGAATGCTAATGGGTTACGTTATGAATGTGTTATAAATGGTATTAAGAACATGAACTAGACACTTTAGACGAATGGACGAAGTCGGGTATTATGACCATGAAATGGGTAAATTAGAGGCAAATTGAGAAATCTAGATAATGTGAATAGTGTGGATGACTAATGGCTATTGTTATGATATTAATGAAGGTCTAAGTGCTATCATCGGAAGGAGCCGTGCAAGCATAGAATAGTGCGACAAAAAGGTATGTAAGGCTAACCCTTCTTTCATAAGGCATGGTTCTTGGCCAAAATCCTAATTCCTCTATATGAGTATGTTGTGCCTACTTGGTTGACATTCCGAGCTCATAAGCTCACAATCCTTGATGTGTACTACTACTTGACCAAAGTTCTTCATATGATTAGCAAGTCTATAATGTAGATGTAACGATAGTGATGATGTTAGTATAATGACGAGGGTAAAGTGATGTCAAAGATGTTTACGAGCCATTATATGTATGGGTGCCTATGAAGGGCTATAATAAGTCCCGAGCTTGTGATGCGGGTAGGAATATGTGTATAAGAATATATGTATACGAATATATGTATAAAGTATGTATGCGATTACGAAACGCGCGCACACCTGCGGATGGTCGGATATAACCCGAAGCCTTGGTAGGGCCAGGTAGATACAACCCTGAAGCCCCGGTAGGGCCAGGTAGACACCACCTTGAGCCTTGGCTGGCCAAGTAGATACGAAACCCCGATCCTATGTGGTCAGGTACGCTATGTAAATGCTATGTATACGATATGATTATGCATATAGTACGAATATGAATGTGAAAAGACTTTGTAAAGAAATGAAGGTGAGTGCATGTATATGAAAACGAACACGAAAGAGGTACGGTTACTATTATGGAATACGAAGGGCTATGTATATAAGTAAGTGATATGATGATGATATTGTTGTCTCCCCTCCTATGCTATTTCGTATGTTGCTTATTATGCTCCTATATCAGTGTAAATCATGCTTTACATACTCAGTACATTCTTCGTACTGACGTCCTTTTGTTTGTGGACGCTACGTCATGCCGCCAGTGCACGGGGAGACGCATTGGACTCATAGTCGCGTATTCGGAGATTTCATAGCGAGCTCCATCTCATTCGGAGCCATAGCTTTTGGGTACTTATTCTTTTGTGTACATAATTATGGGCATAGCGGGGCCTGTCCCGCTCATATGATATGTCATACTCTTAGAGGCTCGTAGTCACGTGTATGTGGATAGATGTGTCTGGCCTTGTCGGCCTATATTTTTGTATATCATTTTGCTGGCCTCGTCGGCCCATGTATGTTGTTGTGGCACAGACGCCCGTGATATGATATATGATGATTGTTGTCCAAAGGGGCTATTGTGGTGTATGAATAGAATGCATGAAATGATTATGGCTCACCTAGATATTATGTGATTATACGTAAAGGGGTACCCGGGTGGGGTAGCACCGGGTGCTCGTCGCGGCCCCTAGTCGGGTCGTGACAAAAGTGGTATCAGAGCAGTTCAGTCCTAGGGTGTGTCTACGAGCCGTGTCTAGTAGAGTCTTGGTTATGGGTGTGTTGCGCGCACACACTTATAAACGAGAGGCTGCGGACATCTTAGGAATGAATGACCTTCTTTCTTTATAAGAATCGTGCGATAGAGCTATAATGTAAGAAATTCTTGTTCCTTAACCGTATGTTATGTATTTCAGAAATGCCTATAAAGAGAAAGGCTACAGTGGCCCAGAAGGGCAAGACAGCGGGCCGAAAGAGCACCGCAAACAGTGGTAGAGGAAAGCGAGCCCCAGGATGCGGCTCAATCTCAATCCTCTCAATCAGTACCCATTACTGAGGAGCCCGAGAGAGCCTCAGCTCCAGCTCCTCCACCAGATGCTTCGGGCCAAGATGTGAGAGAGGCCATTAATCTGTTGACCCAGTTGGTTGCGGCCCAGACTCAGAGGCAAAGTTCAGGGCATGGTGATAGGGCTATCAGTGCAAGGGCCCGTGACTTCATTGCTTTAAACCCTCCAGAATTCTTTGGGTCAAAGCCGGAGGAGGACCCTCAGGACTTTATTGATGGTATGTTGAGGACGCTCCGATTGATGCATGCTTCGGACACCGAGTCGGTGGAGCTAGCGTCATATAGGTTGAGAGGTGTCTCGATCCAGTGGTATATGGTTTGGGTGGCTTCACGGGGAGCCAATGCCCCGCCACCAGTATGGCAAGAGTTTGTTGATGCTTTCCTCCGTCATTATATGCCTCCAGAAGTTCGGCGAGCTAGGGCCGATAAGTTCTTAAATTTGAAGCAAGGAAGCATGAGTGCTACGAGTATAGTCTCGCTTTAATTCCTTGGCCAGGTATGCTTCGGCCATGGTAGCGGATATGGGCGATCGGGTGCACCGGTTTGTGAAGGGCCTAGGGCCACACCTGATGGATAAATGCTTGACTGCGTCCCTACAGGATGGCATGGATATTGCACGCATTCAGGCACATGCTCAGGAATTAGAGGAACACTTGCAGCAGCGGAGAAATGAGCATGGGCAGGATAGGGGTCATAGCAAAAGAGCTAGATCGTCGGGTTCGACGGGTGAATTCGAGAGGTGGACACGGGCGAAGCGGTTCCCCGGACACTCGGGCTATTCCATGACCAGTACACCTCCACGATCTTCGGGCCAGAGATTTGATAGATCTGCTCGTTCAGGGCCGAGTCCGAGTTATTCAGGACCTCAATTCAGAGATGATTCAGGCCAGTCAAGGCCACCGGTACCACGATGTTCCCAGTGTGGGAAGATGCATTGGGGTCGATGCCGATCGGGTTCTGATGTTTGTTATTCATGTGGTCGGCCGAGCCATATTATGCGTGAGTGCCCCTCGGTTCATGGTAGAGGTATGACCCGGCCCTCGGGGTCGGTGGCGGGTCTTCGGCATCCGCACGCCTACGGGGCCGGGTTCACATGTGCCGGTTGTCCATGGTAGTAGAGAGAGGCGAGTTTCCACTTCTAGCGGTCCTCGGCCACCGTATTTATGCATTGGCTGGACGCCAAGATCTTGAGTCTTCTCCGACGTTGTTACGGGTATATTATCGGTATTCTCTCATGATGTATATGCTTTGCTTGATCGGGCTCCACATTGTCTTATGTTACTCCATATATTGCGGGTCGATTTATAGTTGAGCGGAATCGATCAAACCTTTTGAGGTGTCCACACCGTTGGTGAATCGGTAATAGTTAGCCGAGTATATAGAGAATGTATGGTTGTGATATGTGACCGTCGTACTATAGCCGACTTGCATGAACTAGAGATGGTAGATTTTGATGTCATTATGGGCATGGATTGGTTGGCTTCTTGTTATGCCAACGTTGATTGTAGAATGAAAATGGTTCGTTTCCAATTTCCGGGAGAGCCAGTTTTGGAATGGAAAGGAAATACGGCATCACCAAAGGGTAGGTTTATTTCCTATCTGAAGGCAAGGAAGATGATCACGAAAGGGTGCATTTATCATTTAGTGAGAGTTCGAGATGTAGAGGCTGAATCGCCGACTCTCCAGTCAGTTCCAGTGGTGAACGAATTTCCGGATGTATTCCCGGAAGAGCTCCCAGGCCTTCCTCCCGAGCGGGAGATCGATTTTGCAATTGATGTGTTGCCAGACACTAAGCCCATATCCATCCCTCCCTATAGAATGGCACCCGCAGGTGAAAGAATTGAAGGAGCAATTAAAAGACTTACTTGAAAAAGGCTTTATCAGGCCTAGTTCATCCCCGTGGGGAGCACCAGTATTGTTTGTCCGAAAGAAAGATGGCTCCTTGAGAATGTGCATTGATTATCGGCAACTGAATAAAGTGACGATTAAGAACAAGTATCCTCTTCCGAGGATCGATGATTTATTCGACCAATTGCAAGGTGCCAAATGGTTCTCAAAGATTGATTTAAGGTCCGGATATCACCAGGTAAGAGTGAGGGAGAAAGACATCCCTAAGACAACTTTCGAACGAGATATGGCCATTTCGAGTTCGAGTAATGTCGTTTGGGCTAACTAACGCGCCGCGGTGTTTATGGATTTAATGAATAATGTCTTCGGGGCCTTTTCGGATCTATTCGTGATTGTATTCATCGACGATATTCGGTGTATTCTAGATCCGAGGCCGAGCATGCGGATCATTTGCGCATTGTCTTAGGAGTTCTCCGGACTCGAGAGTTGTATGCTAAATTTTCTAAGTGCGAGTTCTGGTTGAACTCAGTATCATTTCTGGGCCATGTCGTTGCAGCTGATGGTATTCGAGTGGATAGCCAAAAGATCGAGGCCGTAAAGACTTGGCCAAGGCCCACAACTCCTACAGAGGTACGTAGCTTTCTGGGCTTAGCAGGTTATTACAGAAGATTTGTTGAAGGTTTTTCTTCCATTTCTGCCCCACTTACCAAGTTGACTCGAAATCAGCTAAGTTTCAGTGGACAAATGCTTGTGAACGTAGTTTTCGAGAACTAAAAGATAGATTGACTTCTGCACCAGTCCTGACACTTCCAGAGGGATTGGAAGGGTATGTAGTTTATTGTGATGCTTCAGGCGTTGGGTTAGGCTGTGTGTTGATGCAGCATGGCAAAGTGATCGCATATGCTTCGAGGCAATTAAGAAAGCATGAAAAGAATTATCCAACCCATGATCTGGAATTGGCCGCAGTGATTCATGCATTAAAGATATGGAGACACTACTTGTATGGTGTTCATGTGGATATTTATACAGATCATAAGAGCCTTCAGTATATCTTCAAGCAAAAAGAGTTGAATTTGCGGCAACGACGATGGTTAGAATTATTAAAAGATTATGATGTTGAGATTCTGTATCACTCCGGAAAAGCAAATGTCGTGGCTGACGCTCTTAGCCGCAGGTCTATGGGGAGTTTTTATGATGTACGATCAGAGAAACGAGAAATGACTCGTGAGCTCCAGCAGCTAGCTAACCTAGGAGTCCGAGTAGTGGACTCAGGTAGCAGGGGAACTACCCTCCAGAATTTAGCAGTCTCGTCGCTAGTAGTAGAAGTGAAGGAGCGACAATACGAAGATCCCATGTTAGTGCAGTTCAGAGATACACTCCCTCAGAAAGAGGAGTCATCATTTGAGATTACAGGAGACGGAGTTCTCCGATGTCGGGCGAGGTATGTGTTCCGAATGTGGCGGATGCGCCACCAAATATTGAGAGAAGCTCATTGTTCCGTTATTCTATCCACCCGGAACGACAAAGATGTATAATGATCTTAAATCCATGTATTGGTGGAATGGGATGAAGAGAGATATAGCAGAATTTGTAGCTCAATGTCCCAATTGTCAACAGGTGAAAATAGAGCACCAAAAGCCGGGCGGATTGTTACAAGCTATAGAAATTCCGACTTGGAAATGGGAAGTGATTAACATGGACTTTATCATAGGTTTACCCCGTTCTCGGCGTAAGTATGATTCCATATGGGTGATTGTGGATAGACTCACCAAGTCAGCTCATTTCTTGCCAGTCAGAACGACGTATGTAGCGAGAAGGATTATGCAAAGCTCTATGTTAAAGAGATAGTGCGACTTCATGGTGTTCCAGTATCTATTATCTCCGATAGGGGTACTCAGTTTTCGGCAAATTTCTGGAAGTCCTTCCAAGAGGGCTTAGGGACCCAAGTAAGCCTTAGCACGGCATTTCATCCACAGACGGATGGGCAGGCTGAACGCACTATCCAGACTCTTGAAGATATGTTACGGGCATGTATGATAGATTTTGGAGGAAATTGGGATGATCATTTGCCACTCATTGAATTTGCTTACAATAATAGTTACCATTCTAGCATTCAAATGGCACCGTATGAAGCTTTATATGGGCGAAATGTAGATCCCCAATTGGGTGGTTTGAAATTGGAGAGGCTAAATTAATGGGGCCAGACTTGGTCCAACAGGCCGTGGAAAAGGTCAAGCTCATAAGAGATCGATTGCTAGCGGCTCAAAGTCGTCAAAAGTCCTATGCGGATAATCGCCGAAGAGACTTGGAGTTCGAGGTTAAAAAGATTGGGTGTTCTTGAAAGTGTCTCCAATGAAGGCGTTATGAGATTTGGCAAAAAAGGGAAGCTTAGTCCCCGATATATTGGGCCTTATGAGATTGTGCGCAAAGTGGGCAAAGTGGCCTATGAATTAAATCTACCTCCAGATTTGGAGTCAGTTCATCCAGTTTTCCATGTCTCCATGCTTCGAAAATGTGTTGGAGATCCTATGAGGATCGTCCCGATAAATGATGTTCAAGTGACAGAAAGGTTAACTTATGATGAAATACCCATTGCCATATTAGATAGGCAAGTACGGAGGCTTAGAAACAAAAAGGTAGTCTCAGTTAAAGTTCTGTGGAGGAATGACAGTCGAGAGGAAATGACATGGGAAGCGGAGGATAATATGCGATCCAAATACCCGCATTTATTTCAGCCTTTGGGCGAGGGCCAGGACGAAGCGTCAAGATCACAAGGTATGTGTACTTTCTTTTCTATGCTTTTGGGTCGTGTGTGGCCAAACTCGTAATGCTATTATGTTGTAGCCCTGTGTGGCATCGATATTTTGGGCTGCTGTGACAGGTTGGTAGTGCTATAGTATAAAGGGAATTCTGGCGAAATTTTTACTGATTTCCCCAAGACTTTAACATTCGAGGACGAATGTTCCTAAGGGGGGTAGAATGTTACACCCCGGAAAATTTCCGTTGGTACGCAAGCGGACGAACTAGTGATGAGTGCGAGGAGTGCGAGGGTATAATGTTTCTTGGGCAATGCATGAATATGGATGAGAAGGAATAGAATAAAAGTCGAGAGATGTGAAAAGTTGGAAATTGGCAAAAAAGCGCCGGTGGTCGTAAACCACGGAATACGGACCGTAAAGTGCAATACGGTCCGTAAACTAACGATCGTAAGCGCCATGCAAAAACTTCAACTTTTCGCCGAGAAATGGTTAAATACGACTGGTGGACGGACCGTGAAGTGATTTACGGCCCGTAAACCATGGCCGTAAATCACCCTGCATGTTGCCAAGGTTTCTGTTTCAGCTTAAGCTTAAAGACGACCGCGAGGGACGGTCCGTAAAGTGGAATACGGACCGTAAACCTCCATGGACGACCACTTTATTCACCCCGGCCACGGAGTTTTTCAAGTCATTAAATATAAGGACCAAGACTTGTTTATTTCATTTCATCATTTCACTACTTCTCTCTAGAACCTCTCTCTACATTTATTACACAAGTTTTCAAGGATATTGGAGGATCAACAACACTAAATAAGTGAACCAAGAGTAAAGGAAACCGTCAAAGATCATCCAAGTCAAGAAATCCAAATGGAGAAAAACTAGGGTTTTGCTCAAAGAGGAGTATTAGCAACCAAGGCTCATTCTAAAGCATCTAAGGTAAGATTCATGATATTTATATGTTGTTTAAGGTAGTTGGGAGTTGAAACACTTGGTCATTATAAGAAAACAGCAAATGGGTTATGAATGATGAATAGTGACGTTTTGAGGCGTAGTTGGGATTGAATCATGAATGCTAATGGGTTACGTTATGAATGTGTTATAAATGGTATTAAGAACATGAACTAGACACTTTAGACGAATGGACGAAGTCGGGTATTATGACCATGAAATGGGTAAATTAGAGGCAAATTGAGAAATCTAGATAATGTGAATAGTGTGGATGACTAATGGCTATTGTTATGATATTAATGAAGGTTTAAGCGCTATCATCGGAAGGAGTCGTGCAAGCATAGAATAGTGCGACAAAAAGGTATGTAAGGCTAACCCTTCTTTCATAAGGCATGGTTCTTGGCCAAAATCCTAATTCCTCTATATGAGTATGTTGTGCCTACTTGGTTGACATTTCGAGCTCATAAGCTCACAATCCTTGATGTGTACTACTACTTGACCAAAGTTCTTCATATGACTAGCAAGTCTATAATGTAGATGTAACGATAGTGATGATGTTAGTATAATGACGAGGGTAAAGTGATGTCAAAGATGCTTACGAGCTATTATATGTATGGGTGCCTATGAAGGGCTATAATAAGTCCCCGAGCTTGTGATGCCGGGTAGGAATATGTGTATAAGAGCATATGTATAAGAATATATGTATACGAATATATGTATAAAGTATGTATACGATTACGAAACGCGCGCACACCTCTGCAGATGGATTTTCATTACGTGCGTATGTTATGTTTTGTCCGGATATAACCACGAAGCCTTGGTAGGGCCAAGGTAGATACAACCACTGAAGCCGGTAGGGCAGTACATATATATATAAGACACCACCTTGAGCCTTGGCTGGCCAAGTAGATACGAAACCCCGATCCTATGTGGTCAGGTACGCTATGTAAATGCTATGTATACGATATGATTATGCATATAGTACGAATATGAATGTGAAAAGACTTTGTAAAGAAATGAAGGTGAGTGCATGTATATGAAAACGAACACGAAAGAGGTACGGTTACTATTATGGAATACGAAGGGCTATGTATGTAAGTAAGTGATATGATGATGATATTGTTGTCTTCCCTCCTATGCTATTTCGTATGTTGCTTATTATGCTCCTATATCGGTGTAAATCATGCTTTACATACTCGGTACATTCTTCGTGCGCGTCCTTTTGTTTGTGGACGCTGCGTCATGCCGCAGTGCACAGGAGACGGATTGGACTCATAGGCTTATTTGCGTATTCGGAGATTTTCATAGCGAGCTCCATCTCATTCGGAGCCATAGCTTTTGGGTACTTATTCTTTTGTGTACATAATTATGGGCATAGCGGGGTCTGTCCGCTCATATGATATGTCATACTCTTAGAGGCTCGTAGTCACGTGTATGTGGATAGATGCGTCGGCCTTGTCGGCCTATATTTTTGTATATCATTTTCTTTGGCCTCGTTGGCCCATGTATGTTGTTGTGGCACGGACGCCCGTGATATGATATATGATGATTGTTGTCAAAGGGGCTATTGTGGTGTATGAATAGAATGCATGAAATGATTATGGCTCACCTAGATATTATGTGATTATACGTAAAGGGGTACTCATATGTAAAGGCGGACGGAGGCGATCGACGGATCACTAGCCTATTAGGGGAGTTGGAGAAAGTTATAGCACGGGCGATTTGGAAGGAGATAGAGCCCTTCTACGGGAGTCCCACTTTACCGGTCTCACCGTCAAATTCGCTCCCGGGGTCGACGGTATTGAGCGAGTGCTTGAGTTGGAGAAGTTATCGTCACGCAAACACGAACGCGGTGAAGAAGAAAGATATTACTCGGTTGAAGGACGACATCCGCAATTCGGAGTAAAGGAGGGGGGAATGTTTGAGAATCCCCCTCAATCAGCCCATACCGATTGACTTGGCATCTTTGGTGCCAGTGGTGCGACTGTCTAGGGAGGAGCCCTCAGCCCAAAATAGAGGCAAAAGGCCGAGATCAGAGGAAGATAATGAAGAGGTCGACATAGTGGAGTTAGAAGAGCGCCAGCTGAGGCATGCCATGCGGCAATCTATTGTTGATTTCCCTTTACGGGGGCATCGAGCGATGGATCCCCCCTGTTGAGCAGACGGTACCTAGCATTAAGGTACCAGAGGAGGCGGGACTTCTGTTCCACCAGCGGACCCCTTCGCAGACTCGGACCGAGCCTCCCAGCAGCATAGTTGACCCGGCACCCACCGAGGCCGATGCGGTGGAGGCTCGTGTGAGAGGAGCATCGCACATGGTGTGCCTCGAGTAGTCCTATCCCTTGTCTTGTTTTTGCTTACGCCGATGCACCGAGGGCATGATTCTTTAGTTGGGAGTGGGACTATTTGATAGTAGTGTAGTGTAAATTTGTGTTTAGGAACCCCCTCGGCTTTTTTTTGCCAGAGTTCTTTTCCTGAGGGGGGTTTTATTTTGTTGAAACTGGCATGTTTAGGATGTTGCTTAGGTTGAGTAGAGTAATTTTGACTTATTTGGTGTTACTCTGTAACTGATGGCATGTTGTTATGGTTTGTTGGAAAATTTTGGAACCCCTCGAAAAATTTGAAAAATGCATACTTAAGACAGTTATTGGTTGACATGATTGATTCTTTATATGACATTATGATTATTGGGATATTGTGTGTGATGAACGACTACTTAGGAAGTCGCAAGTGTAAAAATAATTGTCCTTATGCCAATGTGTATGTGAGTTGTTAGTTTGGTTCTGTTTATGCATGTATAATCTAGAACTTGCCCGGTTGGTCTTGTTTGAAATCCAAAAATTAGTTTGGTTGTGAAATGATCTTAGGCTTTCCTTGTGTAAATAGTCACTTTGCCTAAATAAGCCTTACCAAAAGTTTAAAAGTATCCCTAGTTTCCCGTTTTGAGCCTTTTGACCTTTTTCCTGGCTAGCCAATTATGAAACCTTACCCGTTGTGAAATTAATCCATTTTCGCACCTGTACCTCCTTGATGCTACTAGATAGATGAGGCAAAATGCCTAAGTTGGGGGTGAATTAAATGTGGAGTAAATGTTAAAAACATAAGGTTGGGGGTGGTGGAGTTTGCTAGTAGAGAGATTAAATGTGGTGGTTGCTTATATAAAAAAAAATCAGAAAATTGTAACACAAAAAGAATTGTAAGTTAGTTAGGAATAAAACCACATCGAGGTCGAAACTTGAAAGAAAATAAAGGGGTTGGAAAGAAAAGAGGTGAATTAAGGTGAAAAGATGTTGTAGTGTTCAAGGAGGGTGAGTCACTAATATCCAAAAGTATCCTACCCGTCCCTAAGCCTACATTACAAGCCGAAACAAGTCCTAATGTGATCACAACCGAACGAGCCCAGGATGAAAACATAGAAAATAAGGGCAAGCCTATGGTATTTGCATGTGTAGATATGAATTTCTTTGTGAGTGTTGAGTGTTTTTCTCTTCTCCCTCGTCTTAGTCCCATTCTTGTTGTATATAAGTATGTTGGGATAATTCTTTGGTCTGTGTGAGGGCATAAGGATGAAAATTGGGCAAAATAAAGTGACTGCCTAAAGTAGCGTTTGTGTGCATCATAATATATTCAATAATGTAATGTCATGCATTGAAGCTTCATTGTTAGTCATAACATTCTTGGGTTGTGCATATGGGTTAAAATAGAAAAATGGGGTGGTCTTTGGAAGAAAAACGTGCATGCCAGGAGTTCAGAGTCAAAACCAATGTAGACATCAGTACTCTGCGATATCTAAGTGGTAGATTGAGTCATTGTGTTGTGCGACTTGCTTGAGGACAAGCAAAGACTTTAAGTTGGGGGTGTTGATGTGCCGTGAAATTATGGCATATTCGATACTTTTTTGCTATAAGTTTTACTTGTTTTTGAGCAAGTCTTGGTCTTTTTTGATGTGTTTGTGACATGTTGCAGATATTTAATGTATTTCGGGAGCAAGTCGTGGAAATGGAATGAAAAGATGTTCAAAGAAAGAAATTAACTAAAGCCTGAGTTATACGGAGGAACATACGGACCGTAGAATATTCACGATCCGTAAATGCCATCGTGGATGCTTAACAGAAAGGGTTTAGACATGAAGTGGAAGTCCAGGCAGACGTACGGACAGTATATTATTTACGGTCCGTGAAACTCACCGTATGTTGGTTCAGAGGAGTCTTAAAGAGAAGAGGATTTACGAAAGTGTTATACGGACCGTATAATATTTACGGTCCGTAAAAGTGGATCGTACATCCGCAACCGGAGGAGATTTTACGGAAGACTCATCCATTGATTCTACGGACCGTATAAAATGTACGGTCCGTACATTGGTCCGTCGAGGGCAATTTTGTCAATCCAATTTTGCACGGCTTTGACTCTTATAAATACCTTATTTTAGGTTTCTTGTAAGGGGATTGACGACAGAACTCAGTTTTATTTTCCTTAGCATTAGTTACTCATAGTTTTGAAGTCTTTTGGGAGATTACAAACAATTGCAATTAATTTCTCTTCAATTCCAAGCAATCAATTGTAAGCATTATGATTCCCATTACTTCTTATTGTTCTTTTCCTTCTATGAGTAGCTAATTTCCCTTACTAGGGTTGTGAACCCAATTGATGGGTGTTTTGTGATTGGGTTTGTGATTGATATACATATATAATGGATTATTAGGGTTTATTTATTCTTCATTCTTCATTCATAATTAATGGTTGCAAACATTGATTAAAGCCATAAACCTTAATTTATTTGGGAAAATAATTAGGGTTGGTAAGAATAAATAACAAGGATTCAAAGCTTTAAACTTTGTTTAATAAATTCACTTTGGAATAAGAAGAATTTACTTGGCATGATTAATCGTTCTTCATAGTAAGTTTCTTATATTTGGAAAATTATAGAAAGAGATAATCTTTATTTATTGGGAAATAGTAGAGATTCATATAGAGATTAAGTGCATTCATATAATGATCCATTAGAAGTATATCAAGATCAATACCCATGATCATACACTCTATCTAACGGGGACACAACCTTAATTTCTTTTACCATAAATTACCACCAAAGCAAGTAGTTAGCGATTAGTCACTAAAAGCCCAACTTTTACCAAAATCATCAGATTAAGACATTAGACCTAAACGTAGAATCCTACGACTTTAGTAACCTTTTCACACCATATTCCCTATGGGATTCGACCCCAACCTTGTTGGGTTACTATATTTGGCAACGTTCGCGTTATACCATTAATAGGTGTAATTTGAACGTATCATCTCACATACCTGGATGTCTCTCTAACTTTATCAATTAAATGCTTTCCTCCAATGTTCATGATTCTACATTCAAGAGAATTCGTACTAGAATTAGATAATCGGAAACATACTTAAGCTTAAGCTAAAGCTAACGAAAATTGGGCAGCATTTCCTTTGTTTCTACAACTTCCTCCATATGATATAACAGCTCCCAAACAACAATAACAACATTCATAATACCATAATCAATAACTTCGACAAGTTCAACATTATTCAATTCTAAAAATTTCCTCTCAAGGTCATCCATAACCATGGCCATAATACAACACCACATTCATCCTCATATAATGCTTCTCCAATATTCTTAATATTGTTTATAACAAGATTATACTCATATCATCTCAAGAATTATGATTCATGTCAAACAACTATTCAAGAATACCATTATTTCATAATTGAGCTCCGTATTCTACCTTCTTCCGTAATCTAAGTCTTTCAACCATTCAATATTCTTAATTACATGAAATGATCATAAAACCCACCTTTAATTGTGTAGGAATGGGTTTTGAATGGAAATGCTGCACTTGAAGAAAACTCTAGCTCCACTTCCAAAGAAATTCTTGACTTCTAGCAACGCTAAAGAGCTTCCTCACACTTGATTCCCTTGATTTGATGATATTGATCTTTGATTTGCCTTGAATTTATGTTAGTGAAATGTGTGGAACCTTCTAGAGGTCTTTAGAGAAGTGGTGAAGTTGGAAGAATGAAGAATTAGAAGTGGGAACATAATTTTATACTTGGAAAATACTCAGCCCGTTGGGAGTTATATGGACCCTTATACGGTCCGTATAATATTATACGGTCCGTATAAGTGATCGTATTTCACCATAAGGGAAATTACCTTTTCTGTAAGGTTATACGGACCGTATAAAGTTATACAGACTGTATAAGTGGTCGTATAACTCCATTTTTTTGAGGTTAATCTCGTCATTTCGTTTGATCTCCAATCCTTATAGACCCTTCTTAGCACTTGTTTAATACTTCATTAACAATCTAAGGAGCATTATAACTCTTCCTCAAGACATTATTAAATCAACATTAACTAGGTACTTTGCAAAATCCTTTCAAAACACCACTTATACCTTGCCTTCCTCAGTGAACTTTCTTCTCTTGCCCCAAACGTCTTTATAATCTTAATTAGAATTGCCGAGTAACCTTTCTTACTTGTAGGGACATCGTATTCATCTCACCCTACGTTAGTCTATCCACTACATGACGACATGGAATTTTTCGATGTGTAACCCTCTTCCCCCCTTTAAAAACATTCGTCCTCGAATGTTAAGTTCTTAGGAATCCTACAGAAATTTCACCAGAGTTTTCCCTATAATATGGCGCTACCATCCTGTCACAACAGCCCATAATAACAATGCCTCACAGGGCTATAATACAATAGCAAGAAAAATATGGCCACACACGACCAAAAGCATTAAAAGAAAGCATCGCATACCTTGTGATAACGGCGTCTCACCTTGAATCTCTTCCGGGGGTGGAAACAAGTGCGGGTATTTGGACTTCATGTCTTCTTCTGCTTCCCAAGTCATTTCCTCTCGGTTATTATTCCTCCACAAGACCTTAACTAAGGCTACCTCTTTATTTCTAAGTTTCCGTACTTGCCTATCTAGTATAGCAATGGGTACCTCTTCATAAGTTAGCTTTTCCGTCACTTGAATATCATCTAACGGCACGATTCTAGTGGGATCTCTGACATACTAACGGAACATGGATACATGGAAAACTGGATTGATAGATTCAAGCTCTGGAGGTAAGTCCAGTTCATAAGCTACTTGTCCTATCTTGCGGACAATCTTATAAGGTCCAATGTATCGAGGACTTAATTTTCCCTTCTTACCAAATATTATCACGCCTTTCATCGGTGATACCTTTAAGAATACCCAATCATCAAATTGGAATTCTAAGTCTCGCCGACGGCTGTCCGCATAAGAATTCTGGCGACTTTGGGCTGTCAGTAGTCGATCCCGAATAACCTTGATCTTTTCCACTGCTTGTTGAATCAACTCCGGACCTATTAGTTTTTTCTCTCCTACTTCAAACCAACCAATTGGGGATCTACCCTTTCTTCCATATAGGGCTTCATACGGGGCCATCTGAATACTGGAATGCTAGCCGTTGTTGTATATGAATTCAATAAAAGGCAAGTGATCATCCCAGCTACCTCCAAAATATAGCACACATGCCCGCAACATGTCTTCCAAGGTCTGAATAGTGCGCTCGGCTTGTCCATCAGTTTGAGGATGAAACGCTGTGCTAAGCCTTACTTGAGTACCCAAACCTTCTTGGAAAGACTTCCAGAATTTAGCTGTAAATTGTGCTCCTCTATCTGTGATAATAGATATTGGGACACCATGAAGTCACACAATCTCTTTAAGATACAACCTTGCATAATCTTCCGCCGAATATATGGTTCTGACTGGAAGAAAATGAGTTGATTTCGTGAGTCTGTCCACAATCACCCATATGGAGTTATACTTGCATCGGGAACGAGGAAACCCTAAAATGAAATCCATGTTGATCACTTCCCATTTCCAGGTTGGAATTTCCATGGCCTGTAACAATCCTCCTGGTTTTTGATGCTCAATTTTCACTTCTTGGCAATTTGGACATTGAGCTACAAATTCTGCTATGTCTTTCTTAATTCCATTCCACCAATACACTAGCTTAAGATTGTGATACATCTTTGTCGCTCCTGGGTGAATGGAATACCGAGAGTAGTGAGCTTTTTCTAGAATCCGACGACATAGTCCTGCAACATTTGGAACACATAGCCTGTGTCGGTACCTAAGAACTCCATCTGTAGAAACTTCAAATGGTGACTTCTCTTTCTCGAGAATTGTATCTCTATAGTGACTCAACTGGGAGTCCTCATATTGGCGCTCTCTCACCTCCATATCTAAGGACGAAATAGCTGGGTTGTGAAATCCAATTCCTGCATTGCCTGAATCAATTAGACGAACTCCGAGGCTGGCTAGCTGATGAAGCTCACAGATTAATTCTTTCCTCTCCGGAAGGACCTCACATAAACTACCCATTGATTTGCGGCTAAGTGCATCAGCTACTACATTCGCTTTTCCGGGGTGGTAGAAAATACTCACATAAATCCTTTAATAATTTTAACCACCGCCTCTGCCGAAGATTCAACTCCTTCTGTTTGAAAATATATTGGAGACTCTTGTGATCTGTATAAATATCGACATGAACACCATACAAATAGTGTCTCCACATCTTTAGTGCATGAATAACCGCGGCCAATTCGAGATCATGAGTTGGATAATTCTTCTCATGTTTCCGCAATTGCTGGGAAGCATAGGCAATGATTTTACCGTGTTGCATCAACACACAGCCTAACCCAACACCAGAGGCATCGCAATACCCAACATAACCATCTGGCCCTTATGGGAGTGTTAGGACTGGGGCTGAAGTTATTCTATCCTTCAATTCCTGGAAACTGCATTCACGAGCATCGGTCCACAGGAATTTTGCTAATTTCTGAGTTAGCTTCGTTAATGGGGCTGAAATAGAGGAGAATCCTTCCATAATTCTTCAATAATAGCCTGCTAATCCCAAGAAGCTACGGACGTCGGTAGGTGTTGTAGGCCTTGGCCAAGTCTTCACGGCTTCAATCTTTTGAACATCTACTCGAATGCCATCAGCTGAGATAATATGACCCAGAAAAGTCACAGAATTTAGCCAAAACTTGCATTTTGAAAATTTTGCATACAATTCTCGAGTCCGAAGAATTTCAAGGACAATACGCAAATGGTCTGCGTGCTCCGTTTCTTACAGAGAATATTCTAAGATGTCATCGATGAACACAATAAAAAATAAGTCTAGAAAGGGCCTGAATACATTATTTATCAAATTTATAAACACCGCCGGAGCATTAGTCAACTCAAGTGATATCACCCAAAATTCATAGTGACTATATCTCGTTCTGAATGCTGTTTTGGGAATATTTTCTTCTCTAACTCTCACTTGGTGGTACCTCGATCTTAAATCAATTTTGGAAAACCATTTGGCACTATGTAATTGATCAAACAAATCATCGATCTTTGGAAGCGGATATTTATTCTTTAGCGTCACCTTGTTCAGCTGCCTATATTCAATGCACATCTGTAGGGAACCATCTTTCTTTCTCACAAATAGGACAGGTGCTCCCCACGGTGACTAACTGGGCCTAATGAATCCCTTCTCAAGCAAATATTTCAGTTGTGCCTTTAGCTCTTTCAATTCTGCAAGAGCCATTCGGTAAGGAGGAATAGATATAGGCTTGGTGTCCGGCAACACATCAATCGCAAAATCAATCTCCCTTTCCAGAGGAAGGCCTGGAGGTTCATCTGGAAATACTTCTAGAAATTCATTTACGATCGAGATAGATTGGAAAGTCGGCGGCTTTACTTCGCTGTCATGAACTCGGACTAGATGATAAATATAGCCTTTGGCGATCATCGCCCTCGCCTTATGGTAGGAAATAAACGTACCTCTTGGAGATGTTGTATTACCTTTCCATTCAAGCTCTGGTTCTCCTGGAAATTGGAATCGAACTATTTTCGTTCTGTAATCCATATTAGCATAACAAGAAGCCAACCAATCCATGCCCATAATCACATCAAAATCTATCATTTCTAGCTCAATTAAATCAGCAATAGTCATACGATTACACGCCGCCACCACACAACTCTTGTATACTTGTCTATCCATTACGGGATCACCAACCAGAGTAGATACCTCAATAGGTTTAGTTGGCTCGGGTTTCACCCCAATATGGCCAGCAATATAAGAAGTAATATAGTACAACGTAGAACCCGGATCAACAAATGCATAAATGTCATGAGAGATTATAGATGGTATACCTGTAACCACATCCGGGAGGACTCAAGATCCTGACGTCCGGCTAAAGCATAAATACGGGGTTGGGTGCCACCTGAACTGGATGCTCCTTCTCTGCCCATACCACGGCTTGTCGGAGTCTGGGAAGTCTTCCCTACGGGGCGCACAGATGAAGAAGAACCGGCTACTGATCCTGTGGGCTGAACCCCACCTCTACCGTACCTCGAAGGACAATCACGCATCACGTGCCCAGTCTGTCCACAAATATAACAAGCATCTGAGCCTTAGCGACATGGGCCCGAATGTAACTTTCTGCACTGACTATATCGTGGAACCGGTGGTCTCCTGGCTAGGATCACCTCCAAACTAGGAACCTGAGACCCTCGAACTCAGACCCAGACCAGAGTAAATAGGGCGATCAAATCTCCTAGCCGTGAACCGAGCAGGTACACTAGTCGCGGACTGGCCCGAATACCTGGAATACTGCTGCTGACCCCCTCTATACTCACTACTAGCAGATCTGGCCCTCTTACTCTGCCCTCTATCAATATCGCGCTCACCCCTTTGCGGATGTTGCTGCTCTTCTAAATTCTGGGCATGGGCCTGAATACGGGAAATATCCATCCCCTCTTGCAATGAAGCTGTCAAGCAATCTTTGAAGAAATGTGGACCTAAGCCACTCACAATTCTATGTACTCTATCTCCTAATCGGCTACCATGGTGGGAGCATATCGGGCCAATGAATTAAAACGGAGACTATACTCCCGAGCACTCATGTTCCCTTACTTTAGATTCAGAAACCTGTCAGCACGGGCCCTTCAAACCTCGGGTGGCAAATAGTGACGAAGGAAAGCATCTACAAATTCCTGCCAAACCGGGGGAGGTGCATTTTTCTTCCTCGAAGATATCCAATTATTGTACCATAGGACCGTTACATCCCGGAGTCTATAAGATGCCAGCTCCACTGACTCGGTATCCGAAGCATGGATGATCCTCAACGTCCTCAATATCTCATCTATAAAGCCTTGCGGGTCTTCATCCGGCTTCGACCTGAAAAATTTCGGGGGATTTAAACTCATGAAATCGCTGGCCCTTGCACTAGTGGCTCTATCACCGGGACTCGCACCTTTCCGTTGAGCCTGAGCGGCAACCAACTGTGTCAATAACTGAATGGCCTCAGTCATCTGTTGACCCGAAGCACCCGGTGGAGGAATAGGAGGCATAAGAGCTGGGGCTGAAGCCCCTCCTTGTTTTTCTAGGATAGGCGGAGTGTGAGAAGTATTGGATGGAACCTCATTATGGGATTCCCCTTCTTATACATTCATTGGTGGCTCCCTTTCCACTTGCTTTTCTGTCATAGCCTTGCCCTTTTAGGCGGCGGTGGCTTTTCTCTTTACCGGCATCGTTGAAATCATAACGCACAATTAGAGAAAAGGAAATCTTATAACATAGTTATATCGCACGATCTAATAAGAAGAAGAATGGTCATTTTTCCTAAATTCCCCGCAACATCTTGTTTATAAGTGTGGCACGCTTCACACCCATAAACAAGACTTTACTGGACAAGGCTCGCAGACACACCCTAGGACAGAATTGCTCTGATACCACTTTTGTCACTACCCGACTAGGGGGCCATGATGGGTCCTCGGAGCTGACTACCAAGCACCGCTCATTATGTCACACCCCACCCTTGGTAAGGCGTGATTGGCACCCGACACCTTACGAAAATCGAGCGAACTAACTTATAACTTGTGTTCTCTATGCTTCGAATGACAAAATAAGACTAAGGCTAGATATGAACGTAATATCATGAATAAATATATGTCCAATGGACCCACGACGCCAATATAACGACCGACAGAACATAACTAAGCTATACACAGGAACAGTCTGCAAAGCCTCTATGAATATGACTGAAGTATACAAGTCGGGATAGGGCCCCCGACATGCCCTGAACAAAAATCATACATACATATATACATCCAGACTCGGCAACGCTCGAGGAAGAAGTGGAGCTCACTAATTAGAATTGGTACCTGAAGGCAGCCTACGATGAAAGATCCTCGTCTTGTCTATCTACACCTACGTGCATAAACGTAGCGTCCATAAGAAGGGACGTCAGTACGAACGATGTACTGAGTATGTAAGGCATGAGATCAATATGCACATAAAATCATGGAAGACATCTAAGACACGTTAATGAATGTGCAAGGATAAATAAATCAGTATGGCTATATCAAGAAAGCATACATATCTATAATAATGCACATGAACGCCCCCACATAGGCCACATCGTCACCCCTAAAAATATCACAACTTAGGCCACAACATCACGACCTGTCAACTATGCCTTATATATATATACACATCACATCATAGGCCATAGCATACCAATGTCCCTTTGCCTAGCGACGCAGCGTTCATGCCCGCATGTTTAGATAGGTTGTTAGGAGGATTGCACCAGTAGGATTTACCGAGTACTAATCAGCGTGGTAAACTACATGTCATTCGGAGTTATCAGGGTCGGAGTTTTGTGTATATGTAGTATGGGTAGGCCGGGGCCATGTCCCGACCATTTTACAGTTACACTTCTATAGAGGCTTATAAACTTATGTTGTCAGTTCAGTATGTCAGTGTAGAGGCCTTGTTGGCCCTTGTATATGCCTATTATGGGTTATTACTTCTTACAGAGACGTATACTGGCCTAGTCAGCTAGGTAGCTATTCATGCATGTGTTGGGATGGTCCCATCTTGTTGAGTTAGTCCAAAGTACAGATGTTACAGCATGAGGCCTCATCGGCCCAAATATGATATTATGTTAATAGGTTGGCCTCCTAGGCCTTATTCGTCTTTCGAGACATAGAGGATACGCATTACAGTTTAGTTCGCTCGGCCCTAGTAAGGTGTGGGGTACCAATCACGCCTCACCTAGTTTGGTGTCTGACAAAGTGGTATCAGAGCATGTCTGTCTTAGGGAGTCTACAAGCCGTGTCTAGTAGATCCTTGTTTTTAAGTGTGTTGTGCACCACATTACATAAACAGGAAGCTACAGAGCATTTAGGAGTCGGTTACCCTTCTTTCAAATCCCAATCGTGTTATAAAGCTGAGTTATAAGAGTTTGAGTCAGGACTTATGTTTTCTAATGACACAGATGTCATGACCCAACCAGAGGGCCGCGACGAGCACCCGGAGCTAACCTATCGAGCGCCTCTTAGCATGCTTCTCATAATCATATCTAGGTGGACTATAAACGATAACTCATAAATATCATATCCTGTAAAGGCAGTCAATCCAAAAGATAAAAGTACATCTATATAAACATAATCAACTATGCCCATATGCGCAAGCCGACAAGGCTGCCAAAAATGATGTATAAAAATATGAACCGTTGAGGTTACAAAACATCTACCTATATAAATTTGTCTACGAGCCTCTACATAGAGTGCATAAAATCATAAGGACGGGACAGGACCCCGCCATGCCCATATATACACAAAAGAATAGTACTAGCTGAACTGTAGCTCCAAAACAAATGGAGCGCTCCTGTGTAATCGCTGATGAAGTAGCCTAGGGGTCTAGTCCATCTCCCTGTCTACCTGCGGGCATGAACGCAACATCCATAACAAAAGAACGTCAGTACGAGTAATGTACTGAGTATGTAAGGCATGAATAATAACGTAAATAAAGTATGAAAAAAAGTATAAGATAGGAGAAATAGCTTGTACATTTGATTGCCTCTTAAGGAAGATATCACACAT
Source organism: Lycium ferocissimum (assembly GCF_029784015.1). Lineage (NCBI taxonomy): Eukaryota > Viridiplantae > Streptophyta > Magnoliopsida > Solanales > Solanaceae > Lycium > Lycium ferocissimum. The sequence goes on from NC_081345.1 coordinate 65,761,025, forward strand.
GCTTAGCTTTTTAAAAAAAATATGTTTGATACATACATAATATAACTGTTAGTGCTGCGGAACATGCAGCCCGATCCATGTATCATATCATCTCGCGTCCGGGTAATATCATAATCTGTCCACTGCAGTGGTGTGCTCATCTATGTGCCTGCCCAGCCGAATATAGTGCGGCGCGGTGTGAGAAAATAAATACACATATATAAAGCATGCATGAGAGCCCAATAAAAGCTATAAGTCTATCAGAGTGACGTAAGGTCGGTAAACCTCGGATTTCTATTATCGAACCATCGTCATCGCTATATCTCACCTTGAAAGAACAATTACTATAAGATGAGATCAACAACAACGAATAAAATCAATAATCATGAAACAAGCTCAATAATATCATGAGAACCTTGAGAATCATGGGTTTCTAGCATTTTTAGGAGTAAGGATATTATCGATATCATGTGCAAGTTCACAACAAAGGAATCATGCCTTGAGAAAGAAAGGGTTAGCCTTAATATACCTTGTCGTCTCCTTACTACTCCTCGCCTATCCTCCTGAGTTTCCAAATCTACATTCAAGATAATTCACACTAAGTTTAAGTCGTTGAGATGCTTATAAGATCAAACTTGACTATTAGGTGAGCTAACAAAATTTGGACAACATCTCCCCTATATCACCTGCTTCCACCAAATTCCAAAACAACAATAACAATATCAACAATACCATAGCCAAGAGATTTATATCCAAATTGGACTCAAATCAATCCAAACTTCTTTTCATAATCAATCCATAGCAACAACTTCAACACAATCCCTTATACACTTATATACAACACTTTCTCATCATCATTATTATCCCTCATAGCAAGATTATACACATAACATACTAATAATTATAGCTCAAGTTAATTTACAACTCAAAATATTATCAAATTCATATTTGAACTTTTCCTCCAATTTCCTCTCCTCAAATCTTAACATAATTACCAAATAAACTCATAAGCATGGAACTAAGATGAAATCTTACCTCAAAATTCAAGAACACTTCAATTCCAAGGTTACTCCACCTTAAGAAATACTCACCCAAACATCTTCAAGAAGAGGAAACAAGTGTAGACCTCAATTGGAAAAACTAACCACTTTAATCTTCACTTTAATCTTTGGTTTAGGCTTGAAAATATGTTTGAATATGTTTGGAGAGGTTTCTAGGGCTTTCTAGGACTTGGGGTTATGTTAAAATGAAATAAAATGAAGAGGGGATCATAATTATAACATTTTGGAAACTCACCGCCTCAAATTTTACGGACACCAATTACTGACCGTAATTCAAATTACGGTCGAATTACTGGCCGTAATTCAAATTACGGTTCGTAATTCAAATCGTAATTTTTTATACAGACCATATCTCTCTCTGTATTTCTCAGATTTGCAATATGTAAATTGCATTGGAAAGCTAACTTCCTGAACTTTAATTTACATAGGATATGGATTCCATAACTCCTCATATTCTAGGAGATATGCCTAGTATTTACATAGGATTTGCAATAGGTAAATTGCATTGGAAAGCTAACTTCCTGAACTTTAATTTACATAGGATATGGATTCCATAACTCCTCATATTCTAGGAGATATGCCTCTCTTAAGTTGGACCAAAAATCCTGTCCAGAATTTTGCCAAATTTTTCCAAAGTTGAGACAAATTTAATTTCTTCAATTCGCTTGATCTCAGAAGCTTTAAATAATTGTCTAACACTTATTAAAAGTCTTCCTAAACCTTATAGGGGTATCGTATCCTCTCTGGAATTACATTAGTTTGCTTACGACGATGCGAAAATTTATGAGGCGTAACATCCTTCCCCCCTTAGAAACATTCATCCTCGAATGTTAAACTCTTAGGAATTCTACAAAAAAAATTAGCAGAGTTTCCTCTGTAAATATAGTACTACCAACATGTCACAACAACCCAAAATATGCAATGCCACACAGGCCTACAACAAGCAATAACAAAAATGGCCTCACACGACCAATAATCATAAAAATCGAAACACTACGCACCTGAAAATCATGGTGTATCTGTCTGGACCTCCTCTGGAAGTGGAAATAAGTGCGGATAGCTGGACCTTATATTCTCTTCAGCTTCCCAAGTCATCTCCTTGATGTTCTTATTCCTCCAAAGGACCTTCACTGAAGCTACATCCTTAGTCCTCAATCTTCGAACTTATCTATCTAAGATAGCAATGGGAACCCCTTTGTAAGATAGGTGCTCCGTAATCTGAACATCATCGACAGGCATAACTCTGGAAGGATATCTAATACACTTACGAAGTATCGATACATGAAAGACTGGATGGACTGATTACAAATCTGGAGGTACATCTAACTCATAGGCCACCTGGCCTACCTTGCGTACAATCCTGTATGATCCGATGTATCGAGGGCTAAGCTTACCTTTTTTGCCAAATCTCATAACGCCTTTCATTGGCGACACCTTCAAGAATACCCAGTCATTGACTTGGAATTCTAAATCTCATCGGCGATTGTCCGTATAGGACTTTTGTTGACTTTGGGCTGTCAATAATTGGTCCTGAATAAGCTTAATTTTCTCCACCGCTTGTTGAATCAAATCTTGCCCTACTAACTTAGTCTCTCCCATGTCAAACCATCCGATAGGTGATCTGCACTTCCGCCCATATAAAGCCTCATACGGGGCCATTTGGATACTGGAATGATAACTATTGTTATATGCAAACTTAATGAGCGGAAAATGATCATCCCAACTACCTCTGAAGTTCAACACACATGCCCGTAGAATATCCTCGAGAGTCTGAATGGTACGCTCAGCTTGTCCATCAGTTTGAGGGTGAAATATTGTGCTAAGACTCACCTGAGTCCCCAAGCCTTCTTGGAAGGACTTCCGAAAGTTCACTGTAAACTGCGCACCTCTATCGGAGATAACGGATACCGAAACACCATGGAGTTACACTATCTCATTGATATAAAGCTTGGCATAATATTCAGCTGAGTACATAGTTCTGAGAGGTAGAAAATGAGCCAATTTTGTAAGTCTATCCATAATTACCCATATGGAATCATACTTATGCTAAGAACGGGGAAAGACTGTAATGAAATCCATATTAATTATTTCCCATTTCAAAGTCCGAATCTCCATAGCTTGCAATAATCCATCGAGCTTTTGATGTTCGATCTTTACCTGCTGACAGTTAGGACATTGAGCTACGAACTCTGCTATGTCTTTTTTCATTCCGTCCCACCAATAAATTGACTTAATATCATGATACATCTTTGTCTCTCCTGGATGAACAGAATAACGGGAACAATGGGCTTCCCTCAAGATCTGGCGATGTAACCCTACAACATCAGGAACACATAATCTGCCTCGATATCTGAGAACTCCATCTACAAAAATCTTAAATGGTGACTTTCTCTTCTGAGGAGATGTATCCTATAATGAACTAACATGGGATCCTCATACTGATGCTCTTTCACCTCAACTACTAAAGATGAAACGGCTGAATCCTAAATAGTAACTATCGTATTGCCTGAGTCTAATAATCAAACTCCTAGGCTAGCTAACTGTTAAAGCTTACGGGCTAACTCCCTCTTCTCTAGCTGGATATCGCATAGGCTACCCATAGATCTACGGCTAAGGGCGTCAGCTTCTACATTCGCCTTTCCAGGATGATATATGATACTAAAATCATAATCTTTCAATAGCTCCAACCATCGCCTTTGCCGCAAATTCAACTCCTTCTGCTTGAAAATATATTGCAGGCTCGTATGGTCTGTATAGATATCTATATGAATGCCATACAAATAGTGTCTCCACATCTTTAATGCATGAATCACCGCGGCTAACTCTAGATCATGTGTTGGATAATTCTTCTCGTGCTTCCGCAATTGTCTGGAAGCATAAGTTATAACCTTGCCATGCTATATCAACACACAACCTAGCCCAACTCCTAAAGAATCACAACAAATAACATAGCCCTCTGATCCTTCTGGAAGTCTCAGGACTGGGGCTGAAGTCAAACTGTTCTTCAGCTCTTGAAAAGTGTGCTCACAAGCATCCGTCCATTGAAACTTAGCTGCTTTCCAAGTCAGCTTCATTAGTGGTGCAGAAATACAAGAAAATCCTTCTACAAAGCTTCTGTAATAACCTGTTAAGCCCAGAAATCTACGAACTTCAGTAGGTGTTGTACGTCTCGACCAAGTCTTCACAACTTCAATATTCTGGGTATCCACTCGAATACCATCAGCTGAAATAATGTGCTCCAGAAAAGTCATAAAATTCAACCAGAACTCGTATTTTGAGAACTTTGCATACAACTTCCGAGCCTCAAGAATTTTAAGAACAACACGTAAATGATCCGCATGTTCTGCCTCAGATCGAGAATATACCAAAATATCATCGATGAATACAATCACAAATGAATCCAAGAAATGCCTGAATACACTGTTCATTAAATCCATGAATACCGCCGTAGCGTTAGTCAATTCGAACGACATTACCTGAAATTCAAAGTGACCATATTTGGTTCTGAAGGCCATCTTCGGAATGTCTTTCTCTCTGAATCTCACTTGGTGGTACCCCGATCTCAAGTCTATTTTTAAAAACCATTTGGCACCCTGCAATTGATCAAATAAATCATCAATTCTTGGAAGGGGGTATTTGTTCTTTATTGTCACCTTATTCAACTGCCTGTAGTCGATACACATTCGGAAGGAGCCATCTTTCTTCCTTATAAACAATATCGGTGCTCCCCACGTAAACGAACTAGGCCTGATAAAGCCCTTCTCAAGCATATCCTTCAACTGCTCTTTCAACTCCCTCAATTCTGCATGAGCCATTCTATAAGGAGGAATAGATATTGACTTAGTATCCGGTAATACATCAATGAAAAAATCAATCTCCTGTTCTGCTAGAAGACTTGGAAGCTCGTTCGGAAACATATCTGAAAACTCGTTCACTACTAGAACAGATTGAAGAGTTGGTGGCTTGCTTCCGTAGCTCGAACCCGGACTAGAAGAAATTGAGATGTTTGACCAAAGTCAATGTCGGGGGTAAATGCGCCATGTTCAAAGTTTCATTAATAATATTAGGTTTGAAATGTGATTTTTGACTTAGTCTAACTATTGGTTCGAGTCTCAAGGCGTTCAGGTGTGATTTGTCGTTGGTTGGGAATATAGCATTTTTACAAATTGGAGTTTACCTTGGTCAACACCTAGTTAAGATAACCATGTCTGACGATTTTGAGTGCACGGGCTGATTCGTTGCATGTTTTATGACTGATTTTCATATTTGGTTTGTGTCCGAGGGGTCCCAGATGATTTTCGAGGGTCGATTCAAGATTTGCAAACACCATAAAAATATAGTGTCCAGTTCTGGTGTTCTTATTCGAGACTGCACACCCAGGTTTCGCGATCGCGATGGCTGGAGAAGTTGAGGGCCGTGATTGTGTGGACTAGGCCGTGATCGCTTTGAGCAAAATGTGTCGGGTCTTGGTCAGGCCTTCGCAGTCGCTAGATGGACTCTGCGATTGCGATGTAGGGTTAGCATCCAATGATTTGCATTTTGAAAAATGATCTGAAATATTTCATTCTCATATTTGGAGCTTGGGACCTCATTTTGGAGTGATTTTGGAGGGCTTTTATAAGATCTATCATGTGAGTAAGTTTCTAATCCTCTTTTATCATTCTACCTTTGATTATTATGGTATTCCTTTGATTATTATGGTATTCCATCTTTAAATCAAGGATTGGAATAAGAAATTGGGATTTGACTGGAACAAGAAATTGGGGTTTAAGAACCCTAGGTTGAGAATAAGGATTTCTTCAATTGATAATCAAATTGATGTCGGATTTGGTTCATTTTGGTATTTATACTCCATAAACCATGGGTAGACTAATTATGAGGTGAATTTACAGTTTTTCCCTTCAGGGCTCAAGATTGCCATTTTGAGTGACTTTTTGGTCCAAAACTTTAATATAGAAGTATGGGTGTCTACAGACTCGTATTCTAACGTAGAATCCATATTTGAACAGATTGAGATCTTTCGGAGGCTATCCATAAGGGAAAGACTTCATTGTGAATTTCGAACTCCAAATCAGGCAAGTTGAGACCTTATTTAACGCTATTTCAGGTGTCATAGTTTGTTATAATGGACTAATAAAGAGGGAGTAATGGGGTAACTAAGGGGGTCAGGATAATTATGAGGTGACGAGCACTTGTATTGGGTACCAGTGCCATGTTATGGGTATGTGTATAACATGGAGTTGATAGTCTGGTCTGAATGCCACGCTTTGGGCATTAGCTGATAGCTTGCATTGTTTTATGTTATTTGAGACATGAGATCTCCTATTTGATGCTTCTATGCTTTTTTCCTGTCATACTTCTGATTATGTCTGCTCATCACTCCTTAATACTAGTTTAAAAGTGAAAAAGAGCCAAGATTGATTCTTTTATTAGATAGCCTTGTTGCTCATTGTTTTGGATGTCAAATTCATGCTTCATAGGGTATCTCATGTGTAACGACCCGTTTTGTCGTAACCGTGATTATTCCATTTTTGCCCTCATTGACTCACTCCTGAGTCTCATTAGAACTATTTTGACCCGAGGAGGTAGTTGGTATGAATTCCTAGGCATCGTTGTGGGCTTTAGAATATTTTCTAGAAAAATTAGGCTTTAAGCGAAATGAGTTGACTCAAAGTTGACTTTTGAGTAAACGGACTTTTTTTGAGGTTGCGCTGGAGCGCTGGATAAGCCTCTGGAGCGGTCGCACTGGAGCGCTGGACGAGCCGCTGGAGCGGTCGCGCTGGAGCGGTCGCGTGAAGCGCTGGACGAGCCGTTGGAGCGGCCGACGGGGAGAATATGCTATTAATAAGTGTTAAAAGCCCCAACCTTAAGTCATTATTTTATTCTCATATTTCTAAGCTTGGGAGGTGATTTTGAGGGGGTTTCCACTAATTCTTTAGAAAGGTAACATCCTTGACCTTAGAATCATCTATTCACTTCTCTTAACCATTAATCTATGCTAAGATTCTTCCTATGAGCATGAAGGCTAAGTGGGTTTTGGGGTTTTCTTATATAATGAACTTGCGGTTATAAAACCTTGATTTGTTAGTGGATTTAACTTGGGTAAGCATGGAATTGATGGATAATCGCTATAGTAACTTGAATCTTCCATTTCTAAGGCTTAATTGTGAATTAAAGGCTAGGGTTTATGCCCAAATTTGGGGGGTTTTCATATTAATGATGATTTTGAGAATAAATTGAGTATTTCTATAATTAAAGTAATGGGTTTTGACCTTTTAGTATTGAATTTGGTATTTTGGTCATAAAATTTCCGTTTTGCCCTTGACACCCGTTTTTCCTAAATTAAGGGTTGGAATTTGACCCGAATAGAAAGTAGCCAATATGGGTATCATTATTCATGATTTCTTATATAGAATTCATATGTGATAGAGTTTGATTATTTGAAGACGCTTCGAAAGAAAAGGCAACATATGGGTTCGTGGCACCTATTAGGCTGCCAGGTAGGTTATGGCTTCCCTTCGATAGACTCCGGTTAGTTTCTCATATTTTTGTATTAGACGAAACGGAGAATGCATGTGTAGGAAATTGGAGATTTGGGATGGAATCCTAGGATGGTATTGTTGTGTGACTTGTTTGTTTGGGCTTGTGGCCTGTAGATTCCTTAGGTTGTTTGATGTGGTTTTTCTTGAATGTCGGTGGATTTATGTGACTTGGGAGTAGCGGACAAAACTTATTTTTGTGCCTAATGATGAAAAATTCTCGTAATATGTAATTACTTATGTTATGTCATTAATAGTGCATCTAGTGGATAAATGGGAGGATAAAATGTACCAACGATTGTGGTTGAGTTCTAAATGAGTTGTGACTAAGGATTTTGAGTGTAAGGTGAGATTTGTATTCTAAGCTAATAGGCTGATTTAAGGAAGTAGTAATAATGTATATCGATTGATTGACCTGTTGTATGTTGGGACTAGCCACCCGGTTGTGTTGTGTTTGACAGTTCTATTGTGTTAGTTTGATGCCATGAGTGTTGATAGAGATTAGACCCTAATATTCATCTTGATTTAGATATATTATTAGCATACCCATTGTGGTATTTGTGGTTTAGATACATTATTGGCATACCCAATGTTGGTATTGTGATATTGATACATTGTTGGCGTACCCCATTGTTGGTACTTGTGATATTGAGCTTGATTGTTGATGTTGATACACGCATTGCACGCATTCTCATCCATTCATGATGCATGGCCGATTGGCATACCCATTAGTAATGTGATATTGATATATTGTTGGCATACCCACTGTTGGTATTGTGATATAGATACATTGTTGGCATACCCACTGTTGGTATTGTGATATTGATACATTGTTGCCCTACACCATTGTTGTTACTTGTAATATTGAGCTTGATTATTGATGTTGATACACGCATTGCACGCATTCTCATCCATTCATGATGCATGGCCGATACCCGATGATGATTCGGTATTGTTGATTGAGTGAAAATGACATTTTGATAAAACTCTTTACTTGAGTGATTATGAGATGGCCGATGTCCGATGATCAATTTCGGAATCGTTGATTGTGTGAAACTGATATTTGATAAAACTCTTTTACTTGAGTGATTGTGAGATGGGCGATGTCCGATGATCAATTCCGGCATCGTTGTTGCATAGCTGATTCTGATGATATTTTCGAAATCATTGTTAGTGCATGGACTTTGCGGGTCCCCCAAAATGGTGCCGGTGAGAACTCCCTATGGGAAAAGATTCAGGAACCCGTCTGTCTGTTGGGCAAAGATCCGGGATGGGTGGCACTTAGACTTCGCGAGTCATCTTTGGGTTGTGCTATCGAGACGTCGATATTTTCGTCCGGAGTACATGTGTACACCTCATTTGCATGGCATTGTATTGCATTCATACACTATTGCATTGCATTGCATTCATACACTATTGCTATGCATTGCATTATGATTTGATTTTGGGATGTTGGTGTTTTATTTGTGGTGTTGGATTCGGACTTGATATATTCAGACTTGGCATGTTTGGGGATTAGATGTTTCACTTAGGCAATGACGTGTACTTGGATCTGGATTTGTTGATTGAACTTGTTGAAGAATCCCATAGACCATTCGTAAGATTAGTTATATGTTTGGTCTCTATGTGATGTAGGATAACAGGTGTCTTAATGATGGGTTGACTACTAGGGTGAAACGAACGATTTAATGATATATGAGTTGCGAGATTGGCTGGTGATTATTGGGGTGAAGTTGACGATTAAAAGGTATTGATGTACAGTGTGTGGTAGATATACGTATGACTTGATTGGGTTGTTATCATGTTTATCTGTTAATTCTTTTACTGATATGAGTTACTAACCACTGTCGGCCTATGATACTTACTCAGTACGCATGGATTGTACTGATATTACACTTACTACACCCTTTTTGGGTGTTGATTAGTTCAGGTAGTTGATTGTGATATGAAGCGAAAATATGCGGTGCCTATCTGGAAGGCCTCCTCCCACTTCATTCTAGGACGGAGGTTGAGTCTTAGAATGTTGTGGTAGTCTGAATTCATTAGTCGCTCTTGTACTAGTCTAGACCAGGTCATGGGAAGTGGGATCGAGTCTGTATTTATTACATCGCTGTAATTATATTACATCATTGTAATTATACTAAATCTTGAGTTTATTGAACATATTATGAAGTTTCCGTTGTATTTCTAAGTATCTATTGGTTTGAATGAATCGTCTTTATTTAATTGATGTGTTATTCAACGAGAGGGTTCGCCTACCGAGGTGAAAAATGTAGGTGCCCGCGTGGTCCTAAAATGGGTCATGACATCATGCATATTACACTTGAGGATACATATATGATATCCGAAGGGAAATGATTCTGGATGAAGTGATGCAAATGTTAAGGGGCCTAATTGGGTAAAGACAGGTAATGTCAGCCTTATTCGCTAAGTATATGCGATAGGATCCTGATTGGCTGAGTAATGATATTGGAAGCCTAAAGTGTTTAGTAACTCGAAGGGAAATGATTCCCGGTGGTGTGTGGACCTCGTGAGTCACTCATGGGTCGCGCATCCCTATTAAAGGAGTGTGTGTATACCGTTGATTCAAAGGCCTTGCATCGTGTTGCATATTGCATATCATATCATCTCATGAATTTATAGTTGCACGACTAGCATCAGTTGTTGATTGAAATGCATTTATCATGCCTAATTGATTATTTGAATGACTTGTGAACTTGGCGGATTCTCATACTTAGGCTTGTAACTAATGGTTATTGAAATGTACTCACCATGCCTAAGTGTTAAGTAAGTATTCAGAAGACCAACCCTCATATCCATTTTAGTTTAGGGTCGGTCGACAATGTTACTGAGTACACGTTGATTTGTCATACTCACTCTACACTTGCTCCACCTTTTTGTGTGCAGATTCGGTTCCTAGCACGAGGGGAGCTCCAGACTTCACTGCCCATTATGGAGTAGACTTTGGGGGCTTCGGGGTGAGCTACTAGCTTATCTGTGGCACCAAATTCTTCTTCTATATTTACTTTTGTCTTTCTTTATCCTAGACAGTGTATTCGGGTGTTATCCTAAACTTATATTTTCATTCTAGTAGTTTTTGTACTAGTGACAACAGGTTTTGGGGATTTGTAGTACTTATTTTGTAATATTACGATTATGAGATGTATTTAAGACTAAGAAATGGTTTTATCTTGTTTAATCTGCATCTTATACTTGCGTCAATTCATTAATCAGTTGTGGATGGCTTACTTACTTGGTAGGAGTTGTTGCCTTCACGGCCTTAGAAAAAGGATCGTAACAAGTTGGCATTAGAGCTTTAGGTTCCACTGGTCTCACAACTACTAGAAAAATGTCTAGTAAGACATCTAGGAAAACTCTAATCTTTCATTCCTTATCGTGCGTACTTCATTCTAATGGATTCTAAGAATTTCTTTGTTTTACTCTTTCATTAATGGTGAGGACATGATCTGCTACAATTTGAGACTAGGAGCCCGCACCTGCACCCATACCCGCTGCCAGAACTGTTGCTCGTGGGAGAGACAGGGGACGTGGTAGAGGGCGAGGTAGGGCTAGAGCTCGCATTGTTACACTAACTAGAGGCTGAGCGCTAGCTGTTACTCATGCCTATGCTAGGGATGTCACTCCAGACCTAAAGAAAAGTTCGGAGGAGGAGCCATTTTAGGTGGAAAGATTGGACCCACTTAGGACATTTGGTGCGTATTTTGAGCTTCTTTGAGGGTATGGCCGAAGCAGGCATGCTACCTACTACTCCAAAGGGTTCTCAGACCGGAGTTGGAGTTCATACTCCAAATCTGATGGTTATTGTAGGGTTTCAGACCCCAGACGCACAGCCAGCTGCTGCTGTGGCTCTTCAATTCTCGAGTTTGCTAGTTCAGGGTGTTGCTATCAGAGCAGGTTGTCAACACACTATGATCGGAGAGGAGCTGAAGAGGTGGGATAAGTTTGAGAAAATGAAGCCACCACAGTATGTTGGGCATCCTGATGATGATGCGTACAAGCATTTTTTATTAGTTGTCATGAGTTATTACAAAATTTAGGGTTGTTTGAGTCTAACAGTGTTGATTTCAAAGTGTTTCAGATGATCGGCCCTGCCAGACATGTCACGACCCCACCAGAGGCCGTGACGGGTGCCCGGTAATATCATACCGGCACCTCTTATCATGTAATCTGTTCGCACTACTGGGTGGCCCATATGGACGATACAATCATATCTTACTCCACATAGTCATTAATAACATACTCATGAATAAGTGTCAGTAGGCTTTACCAAAAGATAATACAACCATAAGACGAGCAGGACTACAAAACATTTTACTGTACACGTCTGTCTACGAGCCTCTAAATAAGATACATATGTTCACAAGTCGGGGCCGGATTCCACCGTGCCCAAATCTGTACAGTAGTACCGATGGCCGAAGCTCCGAACAACCGGAGCGCTTCCAATATCTTGGCGGGGCCTCTAGGGATCAGATGCGTCTACCTGTCTACCTGCGGGCATGAACGCAGCGTCCACAAGAAGGGACATCAGTACGAGTAATGTACTGAGTATGTAAGGCATGAGTAACAACATATGGAAGGATATAAAGCATGAATAGTAACAAAACGAAAACATAGGACATATCATATCATGGGATAAAGAGCAGCCTGTGCATCCGAGTGCCTTGTAGGCGGGTATCATGCATGCTTAGTCTTTGCGGAACGTGCGTCCATATATATATAATATAATATTGCCCGATCCATGTATATAATATAATAGTGCCGAGGAACGTACGGCCCGCTCCATATATAATATAATAGTGCCGAGGAACGTACGGCCCGATCCATATCCACATATCCGCGTCCGGGCATCCGCGTCGGGACGGTATCATGTCTTATCATACCAGGCGATCAGGTGGTTACGCGTATATAACGCTCTCGCCCTTTTCCATATTCCTATATACATTTACATATACATATATCGTGTTCACAAGTCATATTCATATATCATAGTCATGTATCATATACTTTCAAAAGTCGTCGGAAGTACATAAAAGGGGAGTCGCGGGACCCACGAACGAGCGTCGACCCGAGCCGGGCCCTCCTATGAAAAACATGATCATCATACGTCATGGAGTCATTTTTGATCATAACGGGGCGATCCGGTTCCGTCTGTGAAAGTTACGGACTTTCGTAGTTTCGGGATCGTTTAGAGACAAGCTCTTTGAAAACAAAGTCTTTGTGCAATTTTTGAAACTCGGTTATACAAATGACATAAGGACTAGGATTTGACCACATTAAGAATACAATTATCAAGAAGCCAATGAGGATCATAAACATACTCGGATCACCGGAACAAAGTTGCCTCGAAGTTCGTGCCATACTTATTCTCAACTAAGACATGCCAAAGAAAGAAAGGATGAGCCTTAACATACCTGCTCGACCTCTGATTGGCTACGCCTATCCGCCCGAGCTCACAAATCTACATTCGAGAGAATTCACACTAATGTTAGCCTCCGTATTACATACTTACCTCAAGTTTCATCTTAAGCTATTTTATATTCTATCGAAAATCGGGACATCTCCCCTTGTTTAGGTGCCCGGCCGAATTCTCAATTCATCAACCAACAACAACAACAACAATACCAATATCAATGATATCATTTCCCATATCAAAGTATTCCATAAAACGACCCACACGCTGTTTTCCAATTTCCATAACTAGTCAATTTAATATTCAACCATTTAATTGTTCTACCGAATTCATAAACTACGCCAACAATCCGCATGCCAACAATCATCATTCTTATGAACACAACAACTTATATTAACATCGTATTACTTTCTAAGGCAGCCCACAACAATTGCAACATCAACATGAGTCATCAAACATTTATTTTTATCATAGAATCCGCAACACAACATTTCAAACATAGTAAATAGAATTAGTCCTTCATCCCTATACAAGGCTACATATACACGGCCAACTCACAACTTTACTTAAATCATTCAATTCCCTTCACTTCCATCACATAGAAATCACAACAACAACAACTAAAACATGCTTAAACAAAATTGATTCTTCATTCCTACACATATACACCCATTCGGCCAACACCCTAATCCATATTTTCATGAATTCCATTCACTTCCATATACTATAACATGCTCAAATCATCCATAGAACATGTAAGGGAGGGTTAAATCTTACCTTTTTCCACCACTTCTCCCACGGCTAGCTTTGGTGACACACAATCAACGAGCGGTTTTCTTGTTCTAACAACCACTCCATGTCGACGAGAACCTTCCAATTAGTAGGGAAACTAGGAGAAAATAATTTTTGGTAATCAATTCTTGACCCTCAAATTTTGGTGTTCTTGGCCGAATAGGCCTTGATGATTTCTCTCAAATTTTCTTGAAATTTCTAGAGCAAGGAGATGATGAAGTGTGGTCTTCCCTTGACCATTATATATATATATATATATACATAAGTGGGCACATGGCCGGCCATGTGCCCCTTTTTTTTTTTTTTTTTTTCTTTTCTTTTCTCCAAGTTTCTAGAATTTCCTTAAATCAAAAAGATGACCAATTTTATTTCTTGCTTACTTAGTCATCTTGTCCACATGTACACTTAGTCCTTGAAATATGATAGTTTCCAAATTCCAAGTTTGCCCTTAATATTCCATGCCAATAATATTTGTAAGCGACTTGCGCACTAAATCAAAACCGGAGAATGGCCTTATCCTTAACTTTCCTTCCATAACCTATTACGCGAACTCGGGCTCTTGTATCCTTTCGACAGTACTCCGGTGTCTATAATTAACTAGCTAACTCCTAATAAATCTCAATGTACCGAAACTTGGGGTGTAATAATCCCTCCCCCCTTAGGAACATTCGTCCTCGAATGTTAGTCTCTTAGGGTCTTAAGAACATACTGGAGCTTTTCTCATACCTATACTACTATCATCTTGTCATAATCACCCAAAATTCGATCAATGAATCATTTTGGAGTAAGATTACATACTCGAGGGTCTTTGAGGGCTCGGTTGTATATCTTACGGGAGGCTGAAATAAATGCGGGTACTTGGACTTCATTTCTTCCTCGGCTTCCCAAGTCATTTCTTCTCTGTTATTATTCCTCCACAAAACTTTGACTGAAGCTACATCCTTGGTCCTAAGCCTCCGGATTTGCCTATCCAAGATAGCAACCGGTACTTCTTCATAGGACAATCTCTCCGTGACTTGTACATCATCCACAGGGACAATCCGGGAGGGATCTCCAACACACCCGCGTAGCATGGATACGTGAAATACCGGGTGGACTGATTCTAATTCTGGGGGTAAATCCAACTCATATGCTACTCGGCCCACTTTGCGCACAATCTTGTAAGGCCCAATATAACGAGGACTGAGCTTTCCTTTCTTACCAAATCTCATCACCCCTTTCATCGGTGATACTTTCAAGAACACCCAATCATTGACTTTGAATTCCAAGTTTCACCGACGGTTGTCCGCATACGATTTTTGACGACTACGAAATTTGTTAGTAGCCGTTCTTGAATAAGCTTGACCTTTTCTACCGCTTGTTGAATCAGATCTGGGCCTACTAACTGTGCCTCTCCTACCTCGAACCATCCAATAGGCGATCTGCATTTCCTCCCGTACAAAGCTTCATATGGGGCCATTTGAATCTTTGGAGTGATAGCTATTGTTATATGCAAATTCAATGAGTGGCAGGTGATCGTCCCAATTGCCTCCAAGATCTAGCACGCATGCCCTTAGCATATCTTCCAGGGTTTGGATAGTGCGCTCTGCCTGCCCGTCGGTTTGCGGATGGAATACTGTACTGAGTTTCACCTGCGTTCCCAAAACTTCTTGAAAGGATCTCCAGAAATTAGCTGTAAATTGCGCCCCTCTATCCGTAATAATGGACACTGGAATCCCGTGGAGTCGTACTATCTCTTTGATGTATAACTTTGCATAGTCTTCTGCTGAATACGTCGTTCTGACCGGCAGAAAGTGAGAAGACTTCGTGAGCCTATCAACTATTACCTATATGGAATCGTATTTGCGCCGGGAACGAGGCAAGCCCACAATGAAATCCATATTAATCGCCTCCCATTTCCAGGTGGGGATCTCTATGGCTTGCAGTAATCCTCCGGGCTTCTGATGCTCTATCTTAACTTGTTGACAATTTGGACATTGGGCAACAAACTCCGCTATGTCTTTTTTCATGCCATCCCACCACTATAAGCATCTAAGGTCATGATACATCTTTGTTGACCCCGGATGGATAGAATAACGAGCATGATGTGCCTAGCCCATGATCTGTCGTCGTAGCCCAGCAACATTAGGCACGCATAATCTTCCTCTATTCCATAGCACTCCGTCGGGTGTCACTTCAAATGGGGTCTTTTCCCTTTGAGGAGCTGTATCTCTATACTGGGCTAGAACAGGGTCCTCGTACTGACACTTCTTTACCTCTTCTATAATAGAGGACTCAGCAACTTCCCTGAGAGAAACTCCACTATCTCCGGAGCGGCCAAACGGACTCCCGGGTTGGCTAGTTGGTAAATCTCACGAACCATCTCCGCTTACGGTGGTACATTTGTCGGGCTACCCATAGATTTACGGCTAAGAGCATCCGCTACAACATTCGCTTTCCCTGGATGATATAGGATATCAACGTCATAATCCTTTAACGGCTCTAGCCATCGTCTTTGGCGTAAGTTCGGCTCATACATTTAAAGATATATTGGAGGCTCTTATGATCAGTATAAATGTCCACATGGATACCATATAAATAGTGTCTCCATATCTTTAGTGCGTGGATAACCGCAGCCAATTCCAAGTCATGAGTGGGATAATTCTTCTCATGTTTTCGTAACTGCCGTGAGGTATAGGCAATCGCTTTACCATGCTGCATCAACACGCAACCTAGTCCGATACCTGAAGCATCACAGTAAATAACCAAGCCCCCCGATCCTTCGGGGAGTGTCAAGACTGGGGCCGAAGTTAACCTATTTTTCAATTCCTGGAAGCTGGGCTCACACGCATCCGTCCATTGAAACTTAACCGCTTTCTGGGTCAGCTTCGTTAATGGTCTTTGCGATGGAAGAAAATCCTTCTACAAACCTTCGATAGTAACCGGCCAAACCCAAGAAACTACGGACCTCTGTAGGCGTTGTCGGCCTTGGCCAATTCTTCACGGCTTCAATCTTACGTGTGTCTACCCGAATACCATCAGCAGAAATGATGTGGCCCAGAAAAGCCACCGAATTTAGCCAGAATTCACATTTTGAAAATTTGGCATATAACTCACGAGCTCGAAGAATTCCAAGAACAGTACGCAAGTGGTCTGCATGTTCCGCTTCTGATCGGGAATACACTAAAATGTCGTCAATGAATACGATCACGAACAAATCCAGGAAAGGCCTGAATACATTATTCATCAGGTTCATGAATATCGCCGGGGCGTTAGTCAGGCCAAACGACATCACCCGAAACTCATAATGGCCGTATCTCGTCCTGAAAGTTGTCTTGGGGATGTCCTCCTCCTTAACCCTCACTTGATGGTAACCTGATCTTAGATCTATCTTCGAGAACCACTTGGCACCCTGTAGTTGGTCAAACAAATCGTCGATCCTTGGGAGGGGGTACTTATTCTTTATGGTCACCTTGTTCAATTGCCTGTAATCAATACACATTCTTAAGGAGCCATCTTTCTTTCTCACGAATGACACAGGTGCTCCCCATGGCAACGAGCTTAGTCTAATAAAGCCTCTTTCGAGCAAATCCTTCAGCTGCGCTTTTAACTCCTTTAGTTCTGCAGGGGCCATTCGATATGGGGGGATTGATATGGGCTTAGTATCAGGTAGTACATCGACAGTGAACTCAATCTCTCGCTCTGGCGGTAACCCTGGAAGCTCGTCGGGGAACACGTACGGAAATTCATTTACCACGGGGACGGATTGAAGGGTTGGTGGTTCTGCTTCTATGTCTTGAACCGAACCAAATGATAAATGTAACCCTTGGCAATCATCTTTCTTGCTTTGAAGTAGGAGATAAATCGACCCCTCGGAGATGCCGTATTTCCCTTCCATTCTCTTGGTTCCCCAGGGCCGGAATCGGTCGCCTTTGTTCTACAATCAACGTTAGCGTAACGGGAGGCTAGCCAATCCATTCCCATAATGACATCAAAGTCTAGCATCTCTAACTCATGTAAATCGCGGTACGACGATCACAAACCGTGATCACACAGTTCCTATATACCCGTCCGACTAGCACTGGGTCTCCTATAGGTGTAACCACCTCAAAAGGTATAACCGGTTCCGATTTCATCCCAACACGGTTAGCAACATAGGGAGTGATATACGACGAGTAGAACCGGGATCAATCAACGCATATATATCATAGGAGAATGCGACAATATACACGTGACCACGTACGGGAAGATTCACGATCTGCCGTCCCGCCGGTGCGTATATACGGTTACGGGGACCGCCCGACAGGCCAGGTGTTCCACCTCTGCCCTCGGCCACGGCTTTGTCGGGCACAGGATGCTTGTCCAGGAGGGCGCACGGACGATGATGAATCAATCACCGATCCGGCGGCCTGAGCTCTGTCTCTTTCGTACCTCAGCGGACAATCCCGCATCAAATGGCTAACTTGGCCACAAGTAAAACGAGGCTTTTGTATCCGCACGTGCTTGTCCAGTGTGGTCCGCCACACCGAGTAGGGGTGGGTGAATCGGCTCTATACGGGGCCCACGAAGCCCTTGAACTACGGCACAGTCTGTGAATAGGGAGGGCGGTCGGATCTTTACCCGCAAATCGAGGAGGTGCGGCCGGCTTCGATTGGTCCGAATACCCGGGATATTGCGTGTACGGCCCCTCCTCTATACTCCTTTGGGGCTCCCGGAAGATCTGGGCCTTTCGCGCCTGCTAGTAGGGTAACGTTCACTCTGCGCGGGCGGCCCTCTCTTCCGAGGTTTTGGGCATGGGCACCGAATACGAGCGATATCCATCCCATCCACAGGTGAGCGAGTCGGACAATCTTTAACTATATGTGGCCCAACCCACTCACGAATCGATACACACGGTCTCCCGTGTCGGCTACCATGGTGAGGCATACACGGCCAAAGAATTAAATCGGAGGCTGTACTCCCGAGCGCTCATATTACCTTGCTTAAGATTCAAGGCGATCGGCTCGGGCCCGTCGTGCCTCCGGTGGTAAATAATGTCGCGAGAATGCCTCGGTGAACTCTTGCCAAGCTTGGAGGAGGTGCGTCCATTTGCTCCCCTCGAAGATACCCAAGCATTATACCACCGGACGGCTACATCCCGCAACCTATACGAAGCCAACTGTACTGACTCCGTATCCGAGGCATGTATTATCCAGCGTCCTCAGCATCTCGTCTATGAAGCCCTGCGGGTCCTCATCGGGGTTTCGAACCATAAAACACTGGAGGATTCAAGCTGATGAAATCGCGAGCTCTCGCACTCCTTTTGCCCTGTCATCTTGGCCCGGACCTTGCCGCTGAGCTTGCGCGGCAACCAATTGGGTCAAAGAATCGAATAGCATCCGCCACCCGCTGGCCCCTGGAGATCGTCGGCGGTGGAACCGGTGGTGCGGGGGCCGGAGCCGAAACTCTTTCTGCTCGCCGACCTTCGGGTGGAGCATGAGAAGTCTGAGGAGGGGCTTCGTTATGAGACGCGCCCTCTTCTGCCTCCACCGGTGGCTCATCTCTTCTCCCAGCCACCGTCTTGGCCTTGCCCCTTTGGGCCGCCGTAGCCTTTCTCTTCACAGGCATTGCTGAAATCATAGCAAATGATTAGGAGAAGACCAAGGGGTCCTGGTAACATAGCTCTATCGCACGATCCAGAGTGCAAAGAAGGTCAGTTATTCCTAAATGCCTGTGGCCTCCTATTTATAAGTGTGGCGCGCTTCACACCCATAAACAGGACTCTACCGGACACGGCTCGTAGACAACCCCTAGGACGAACTGCTCTGATACCACTTTGTCACGACCCCACCAGAGGCCGTGACGGGTGCCCGGTAATATCATACCGGCACCTCTTATCATGTAATCTGTTCGCATTACTGGGTGGCCCATATGGACGATACAATCATATCTTACTCCACATAGTCATTAATAACATACTCGTGAATAAGTGTCAGTAGGCTTTACCAAAAGATAATACAACCATAAGACGAGCAGGACTACAAAACATTTGACTGTACACGTCTGTCTACGAGCCTCTAAATAAGATACATATGTTCACAAGTCGGGGCCGGATTCCACCGTGCCCAAATCGTACACGAAGTAGTACCAAGAACCGAAGCTCGGAACAACCGGAGCGCTTCCAATATCTTCTTTGGCGGGGCCTCTAGGGATCAGATGCGTCTATCTGTCTACCTGCGGGCATGAACGCAGCGTCCACAAGAAGGGACGTCAGTACGAGCAATGTACTGAGTATGTAAGGCATGAGTAACAACATATGGAAGGATATAAAGCATGAATAGTAACAAAACGAAAACATAGGACATATCATATCATGGGATAAAGAGCAGCCTGTGCATCCGAGTGCCTTGTAGGCGGGTATCATGCATGCTTAGTCGCGGAACGTGCAGCCCGGTCCATATATATATACACATATACATTATATGCGCGGAACATATCCATACAATACGTTGCGCGGAACGTGCCCCGATCCATGTATATAATATAATAGTGCGGGAACGTACGGCCCGCTCCATATATAATATAATAGTGCCGAGGAACGTACGGCCCGATCCATATCCACATATCCCGCGTCCGGGCATCCCGCGTCCGGGACGGTATCATGTCTTATCATACCAACTGATCAGGTGGTTACGCGTATATAACGCTCTCGCCCTTTTCCATATTCCCATATACATTTACATATACATATATCGTATTCACAAGTCATATTCATATATCATAGTCATGTATCATATCCTTTCAAAAGTCGTCGGAAGTACATAAAAGGGGAGTCGCGGGACCCACGAACGAGCGTCGACCCGAGCCGGGCCCGCCTATGAAAAACATGATCATCATACGTCATGGAGTAATTTTTGATCATAACGGGGCGATCCGGCTCCGTCTGTGAAAGTTACGGACTTTCGTAGTTTCGGGATCGTTTAGAGACAAGCTCTTTGAAAACAAAGTCTTTGTGCAATTTTTGAAACTCGGTTATACAAATGACCTAAGGACTAGGATTTGACCACATTAAGAATACAATTATCAAGAAGCCAATGAGGATCATAAACATACTCGGATCACCGGAACAGAGTTGCCTCGAAGTTCGTGCCATACTTATTCTCAACTAAGACATGCCAAAGAAAGAAAGGATGAGCCTTAACATACCTGCTCGACCTCTGATTGGCTACGCCTATCCGAGCTCACAAATCTACATTTGAGAGAATTCACACTAATGTTAGCTCCGTATTACATACTTACCTCAAGTTTCATCTTAAGCTATTTTATATTCTATCGAAAATCGGGCGACATCTCCCGTTTAGGTGCCCGGCCAATTCTCAATTCATCAACCAACAACAACAACAACAATACCAATATCAATGATATCATTTCCCATATCAAAGTATTCCATAAAACAGCCCCTTTTGCCGTTTTCCAATTTCCATAACTAGTCAATTTAATATTCAACCATTTAATTGTTCTACCGAATTCATAAACTACGCCAACAATCCGCATGCCAACAATCATCATTCTTATGAACACAACAACTTATATTAACATCGTATTACTTTCTAAGGCAGCCCACAACAATTGCAACATCAGCACGAGTCATCAAACATTTATTTTTATCATAGAATCCGCAACACAACATTTCAAACATAGTAAATAGAATTAGTCCTTCATCCCTATACAAGGCTACATATACACGGACAACTCACAACTTTACTTAAATCATTCAATTCCCTTCACTTCCATCACATAGAAATCACAACAACAACAACTAAAACATGCTTAAACAAAATTGATTCTTCATTCCTACACATATACACCCATTCGGCCAACACCCTAATCCATATTTTCATTTATTCCATTCACTTCCATATACTATAACATGCTCAAATCATCCATAGAACATGTAAGGGAGGGTTAAATCTTACCTTTTTCCACCACTTCTCCCACGGCTTTTGGTGACACACAATCAACGAGCGGCTTTCTTATTCTAACAACCACTCCACGTCGACGAGAACCTTCCAATTAGTAGGGAAACTAGGAGTAAATAATTTTTGGTAATCAATTCTTGACCCTCAAATTTTGGTGTTCTTGGCCGAATAGGCCTTGATAATTTCTCTCAAATTTTCTTGAAATTTCTGGAGCAAGGAGATGATGAAGTGTGGTCTTCCCTTGACCATTATATATATATATATATACATAAGTGGGCACATGGCCGGCCATGTGCCCCTTTTATCTTTTTTTTTTCTTTTCTTTTCTTCAAGTTTCTAGAATTTCCTTAAATCAAAAAGATAACCAATTTTATTTCTTGCTTACTTAGTCATCTTGTCCACATGTACACTTAGTCCTTGAAATATGATAGTTTCCTAATTCCAAGTTTGCCCTTAATATTCCATGCCAATAATATTTGTAAGCGACTTGCGCACTAAATCAAAACCGGAGAATGGCCTTATCCTTAACTTTCCTTCCATAACCTATTACGCGAACTCGGGCTCTTGTATCCTTTCGACAGTACTCCGGTGTCTATAGTTAACTAGCTAACTCCTAATAAATCTCAATGTACCGAAACTTGGGGTGTAATAAGACAATGGTAGAGGATTTTTGTTGAGCCTAGGCTAGCTGGGTCACCTCCACTTACCTAGGCTTAGATTACTCGTGTGTTTCTGGAGAAGTGGGTTCCCCGTAATTTGAGGGAGGAAAGGCTAGACCAGTTTGATAAGTTGGAGCTGGATGGGATCTCGGTTACAAAGTATGAAATGAGGTTCCACGCCTTGTCTCATCATACTTTGACTATCCTACCTGATGAGACTGAGAGGATTTAAAAGTTTCTTAGGGGACTAACTTATCCCCTTCGAGTCATTACAACGCAGGTAGCAGTTTCTAAAGGTAGTTTTCAGGCAGTGGTGGATGCTGCCAGGAGTGTTGAGTCCATTAGGCGTCAAGAGTTTGGGGGTAGATTGGGAAAGAAGCCCCACAACTTTGCTAGTTATGGAGATACCTCATCTAGAGGCAGAGGCTACCATGGGGGAGGTTATCATCCCTATTCCAGTAGACCAGTTCAGCCAGCAATTCAGACTTCGATAAGTGGTTCTTCGGGTCGTGGTGCACATGGTTTAGATGCGGTTCCCAGGGTTCTTATTCTGTACCCGATGGTCGAGATGGTCATTATAGCTCTCCTTAGAATCAATGGAACACCTGGGATGTTATGAGTATGCTGGCATAAGGCATTTCACGAGGGACTGCCCCAGACTTAGACAGAGTAGCCTAACTCGATTCTCAAGGTTCTGGACCTAGAACAGCAACATAGCCAGCAAGAGGTGGTGCACAACATGGCAGGGGCGGTTCTTATTCTGGTAGAGGTGGTAACCACACAGGCCGCGGTCTTTGGTCGTGGAGTTTCTCTTGCCGGGGGTTACTGCGCTCAGTTCTAAGCATTTCCAAATAGACCAAAGACTTCGGATGCATTTATTACAGGTATTATTTTGGTTTGGCGTCAGTCGGCTATGGCAATATTTGATCCAGGATCTGCATACTCTTATGTGTCTACTTATTAATCTTCGGGTTGCGGGTATGCTATTCAAGTTGCTTGATTTCCCTATTAGTGCTTGTACTCTTGCTAGGGATTTCATCGTGATGGATTGAATGTATCGATCTTGTGTTGTTACTTTTATAGGGTATGACACTTGGACTCATTTGATGATTCTAGACATAGTAGATTTTAACATTATTCTAGGAATGAATTGGTTGTCCCCTGATCGGTAATGATCCGTTTGGTCG
Source organism: Lycium ferocissimum (assembly GCF_029784015.1). Lineage (NCBI taxonomy): Eukaryota > Viridiplantae > Streptophyta > Magnoliopsida > Solanales > Solanaceae > Lycium > Lycium ferocissimum. The sequence continues at coordinate 65,784,610 of NC_081345.1, forward strand.
TTAGAGCACTTTTGACCCATTTATCCCTGTTGACCTTTCCCTGAGCTGTATTACTACAATTTTTACCTGCGGGGATAGGTGGTACGGTTCTGAGGTGATTGGGCGAGATATATGATTTCATTTGTGAAATAGAGCCTTAAAGTGAAAAATGTTTTACCAATAGTTGACTTTTGAGTAAACAAACCTTTTTCTGAAGTTCGTCGATTCCCAGAGGTCCGGATGAGTGATTGTGTAACACCCAGTGCCTTATCACTAAGTTACGTTCATGATTCAGGACTTAGAAACCAAGACAGAAATGTTGGAAATTGAACAATTGGTCTCGACGGTAAAAGTGCGGCCTACGTTAAATTGTGCTTGCCATACTTTCAAGCGGCACTTTGCCTTGGGAAAAGTTGGCGTTTCTGGAAATTGTCATCGAGGTACAGGCAAATTGTGCAGGACGTCCCGTACTTTCATCCCGTAAATTCCAAGCAATCTTAGCCTAGCTACTGGATTTTGACAATCCAGTTACGGGCAACAAGTACGGGCCGTACTTTTCCCACTTCAGTGAATTGTATAAATACTGGACTTCAGTTTTATTTCCCACTTTTCACATTCCCAAGCCCTAGCACGAAGGTTCTCGCTTTCCATCATTAGAAAACATCAAGGCAAGCCTATTCCAATCATTCCAAGTGAATTCTAACATGTATCCATGATCTCTAAATAGAATTCAATGCTTCTAAACTAGGGTTTTCAAGATAACCCACTCAAAAGGGTTCAAGACCAAGGTTTTTGGGCTTCTTCTCAAAGTTTAGATTTTTATACAAGTTTTGGCGCACTAACAGGTACGTAGGATTTCTATCCACGTGTGAGAACATCTTTGTTCTTCCCCACACCAGGTTCTTCCATGGAAGTATGAAGCTACACTAAAACTAGGGTTCTAGCCATGTTCATGATAACCCTAAGCACATTTACTATGATATACCATGAT
>NC_081345.1:65785679-65824058 GCF_029784015.1 Lycium ferocissimum
TTAAGGAATGATAATGAGTTTCCGGGTATAGTGGGAAAAAAAGATTGCAGGGAAAATTTAGGTAAACCCCCGGCCCTCGAAAGAGGAGAGGGAATATCCCGATCCTTTTGTAAACCGGCCCTTTACCCTAAGATGTTCATCGGGGGAATAGGGGAAGTTCCATTTATTAGATGACCCAAAGGACATAAACATTGACGGGGGCGATTGGAGGGAGCAATATAAGGGGGAAACCCCTTGCGATTTTTTAGCTAACTATGTTTTTGATTTTGCAGGTACACAGACAAAGAACTTTTTAAAGGTTAGGCAAAAAATCTCTCTAGAAACCCTAGCCTCCTAGGCAAAACCCTAAATCATAAAGCTTCGTCATCATAAATGGCCACCATGATCGCCGGTCGAAACCTCCGCCTGATCGCCGTACTTACTACACCTACTCCAACCAAAGGACTATGCCCGCAATGACCCGATAATTTATAAACTAGACTTTAGAAAAATCTTTCAACCTGTAAACCCTAATTCCATTCAAAACCCTACGTTAAGTATTCATGTAAAGAAGGTAGATTATCGTAATGGTGTTCCTGTGCTTCGTTGGACACAAAACGATGTGGATCATATGGAATCTCTGGAGGATTTCGAGCATGCAGTCATTGGAAAATTCTCATATGGATGGCCATCATTGGAGGAACTCAGGACACTTATTCCAAAGCAATGTGGGATGAAAGGAAAGTGTCAGATTGGACTGTTTCATGATAGATATGTCCTTATTAGATTATCAACAAAGGAAGATTTTGTTAATCTATGTTCGAAAGGTGTGTACTACTTGCAGTCAAGAGATGGTTATTCTTATTAAATGAGGCCTTTAATTTATGACCTTAATTTTAAAGTTGATGAAGAGACATCAAAGGTTATATCTTGGATATCTTTTCCTTATCTGTTACCTATGTTCTTTGTGAAGGAAGTTTTGTTTTCTCTAGTTTTCTACCGTTGGGATGCCTTTACATGTGGATCTCCACTATAAATCGCATAAGGCCAAGTTTCGCGGAGAGTTAAAGTTATCAATGGACTTATTAGCGGCATCTCCTAGTTATGTAGATACGAGATGGAGGATGAGGAAACGAGGAGGTTAGAGTTGATAAAGTGAAGATTCAATACGATTACCTCCCAAAGTATTGTAAAGAATGTAGGTTACAATGCCACAAGGAGAGTGAATGTTGGAAACTCCATCCAGAATTAGCAGCCTTTGATGATGATGATGAGAAAGTAGCACCTAACGTTTCGTAGGAAAAGGCAAGGGAGTGATGGTCAAGGAGGACGTTCAGCCCCTCACCGTGTTAAGAAACAGCTTTCCATCATAATCGAAGGAGGTTTAATGCTAGGATGTTATCCAGTGGAAGGATTCTTGGCAATCCTGGAAACTGGAATATTATTAAACACAATAGAGATCTCAATGGTCCTAAGTAGGATAATGCAGCTTCAGAGGTATTAGAGGTGAATACAAAAGAGAATAAGGATTCAATGGTGATAGTTCAAAACAAGTTTGATGTGTTACAAGATCAAAGTCTAACAAATGATAATGATGGAAACAATGGTGAGTCCAAGGAAGATTATGAACTTAACAATGTCATTGGTTCCTCCGGATCGCAGCTGATTAGTTCTGATGAGCAAAAATAAACAAGATGTTATGATCAACACTTCTCATGGTCACAGCTGATTGCTCTACAAAATGCTCCGTTGGTTGGAGTTAAGGAAGGACAAGGAAGGAGCATGAAGTTGTGGGCTAGTTGAATCCGGGGATCACTTTTGGAGCATGTAAGTTTGGAGAAAACTGCAAGTTTTGTAGTGCCTAACCTTTACAAGCCATCAGATATGGTGGAGGATCAAGTTGCTTCAAATCAGAGTGATCCAAAGCAGATTGAAAAGCTGGAGTAACTTGGAGAGATGTATGAGGTGGAGGATGTTGACATAAGCTCAGTAGAGTTTCATGGTAGTACAGAAATTGACAACACACAAGCCTCTCCTACAAATATGTCATCATCTAAAGGGAAGTCAAAAGTCCTTGGGAGGGTGGATGACAGCATGGATGAAGAGAAGACTGAAACTAATAGTCATATGGAAGAAGCAGTTTTTAACATGGATTGTAAGTCAAGGGAAGATATTGGCATAAATGCAGACAGTCACTAGGTGGATGCAGTTGAAATGTCTCAGAAAAATGAGAAGGACGAATTTGTGATTGATTTGGATGATGCTTGTCCAAACAACTTGCAGATTGTTAGATCTTACCCTCCTGAGAGAAGTTCTTATTCACAGGAAGGAAATTTGGCCCTGGCTATTGTCCCTAAAATTAAGGAAGTTCAGCCACTGAATGTAGGTAAAAATCTATCTCCTAACAAAACTTTGCATGATGTTGTTTCTCATAATCTGCAAGATGAGAAGGAAAATAAGGCCCTGGACAATCTAATGAAAGAAGATGCTAATAGTGCCCCTAAAGAAATGATTCTTCAAAAGGTCTGTAAATAAGCAGGAATTTCTCCAAAAACACAAGGTAAAGTGGTTAAAGCGGAAGACACAAGGTGTCTCGTAAGTTTAACAAGGTAAAGGATCATGCCAAAAAGAGGTAACTTAAAGAAGTCTTCTAAATGATTGTTAAATCTCTTTTTTGGAATATCATAATAGTGAATTCTCAACAAGCTTTCCATAGAGTTCAAATGTTACATAGACATCATAAATTTTGCTTGGTGGCTCTGATGGATCCTTTTCAACATCAGAGACAGATCTGTGGGCATGTATGAAACTTGGTACGCCTTATGCCAATTTCAATTGTAATGGTAAAACTGGTTCTTTGTTCGAGACAAAGTGGTTGTAGAAGTACTTTTGGATACTGAACAATCTATTACTGTTAAATTGTTCTTCCAAGATCTGAATAAAGTAATGGTGGTTTCAATGGTTTATGCTAAATTTAATGAAGGGGATAGATTGCAGTTGTGGGAGGATATATATGGTGTGGCTAGTAACATGGCATTCCCTTGGCTAATTGTTGGTGATTTCAATGTCATTTTAAATGAAGACGCCCAGAGGTTTGCCAGCTTTCCACAAAGAGTATGAAGATTTTGCATCTCGTATGAATTCTCAGAACCGCAAGAGATTCCTTTTAAAGGGAGTCCTGGTGGAATGGTAGGGCTGCTAATGATTGTATTTTTAAGAGGCTGGATAGAATGTTGCATAATGAGCTATTTCAAGACTGGTTTCGCTATTTAGAGGTTGAACATTTGTCTAGAACAGGATCTGATCATGCTCCATTAGTTTTAACTTGTAGGGATCAGGTGCAGAACTATTTAAAGCTATTCAGATTTCTTAAATTCTGGGTGGAACATGAATCCTTTCTAGACCTTGTTAGACAACAGTGGGAAGAAGAATTATCTCGAAGATGTGTTCGCTTTATTTAAACTCAAGTTGAAGAAGGTGAAAAATTGCTTGAGTAAGTGGAGCAAGGAGACTTTTGGAGATATCTTCAAGCAACTGGTTTTCGCAGAGGATATAGTCAAAATTAAAGAACAACTGCTTGAGGAGAATCCTTCGAAGAGAATAGAATGGTGATGCAAAGGGCTCAAGTCAACTTAAACTATACTTGCATTATGAAGAAGAATTTGGAGACAAAAAGTCGGGAATGGATCAAGTTTCTCAAGGTGATAAAAATACAAGGTTTTTTCATAGTTTGGTCAAAGGTAGGAAGAACAGAATCCAAGTCATGAGAATTCAAAATGCTGATGATGTGTGGTTAGAGAAAGCTGACAAAGTTGCTGATGAGGCTGTTCCATTCTAGCATAGGCAATTTTCTCAAGAAGATCAGATTGAAGACTCTCCTATTCTTAATCATGTTCCTGAAATAATTAAGGAGGAGGATAATGTATTGCTTGCAGACCAACCTGTCACACCCCGGTCTTACTAGGGTGTGATGGGCACCCGACCCCATATTCGGAGCCGAGCGAACCCGCTAACTCTTATTACACATATGAACTTATGAATCAGTTAGAAATGAATACATAAATTTTTTTTTTCCATAAGTAAAATCCGACATCATACAAGACTCGTGACACGAAACATAATAACATATCGGCCGCCGGGAGCCGCTTACGCATCGACAACCCAACACCCACGACTCGTCCGCAAAGTCTCTAACTTCGATCAAAGCATCATAGCATCTATACTCCGACTGGCAAAGACTCCGGACAAGTGGAGCCTACCAACTCGCCGGAACATCCTCTATGCTAGATTCGCCTATCCGGGTGTACCTACGCGGTACGAAACGCGGCCCCCGAAGAAGGGCCGCACGAGCTATGTACTGAGTATGTAAGGCAGGAGTAGCAACATAGTAAGAGATATAAGCATGAATAATAACAGGATATCATATCGTGAGGTAAAGGAATAACCTGTACATATGAACAATAACTGCATGGAAACATAGAACATATCATAGGATAGCAGAGTAACCTGTGCATATAAGTGCCCCTGGGGGCGGATGCCATGCATGCTTATCTTTCTCTTAAAAAAAACATTTCTTTCATATATACGTAAAAGAACATATTATATTGCCGAGGCGCCGGCACCGATCCATTTAACCATAAATGTATATATATATCCCGCGTCCGGCATCCCGCGTCCGGGATGATATCAAGTCAAGTACGGATACATGTACCGTGTGTACATCCCGCCGTCTATAGCGCTCTCGCCCTTTTCCCCATCTTTCCCCATATACATATATATACATATATATCATACCATAGCATGGGGAGCCCAAGGAAAAGCTATAACTCCATCGGAGTGACGTAAGGCCTCCGTAACCTCTCGATTATATTATGGAATAACTATGGGCGCTTGTCTCACCTTGAAGGAGCGGTTAATATAAGGCGAGATTATTAATGGAGAGTGATATCATGAGAAAACATAAAACAGATCATAAGGCGTTGTTTCGTATACTTTGGAATCTTTTAAATAGTCATCATTCATGAATAGAGTAGAGGATTCAAGAAATAGCTCAACGTTCTCATATTCATTACCGAATCATAAACTTGGAACTTTCAATCATGGAACCACCATCATTGTCATATTCATCATATAAATATTTTCTTCCTTGACATCATCCATGTCATTGTAGAACATATTCATCGTCCTCGTCATGTAGCTTACTTTGCCATAAATCTTTGTTTTGGGAAAATACGGCACTTTGGAAAATATTTACGAGCTACCTGGAGAAGAAGAATCACGCCTTGGAGTCAATAGATTGGTTAAAACACTATTGTTTAATAATCGGAATGATAACCAAAAGTTTCCCTTTAATTTTAGTGCGGAAACAAGTCAAATAGAACAAAAGGAAGGAATTCGGGAATAGCGGGCCCACCTCGGGTCAATAGAGGTGGCGTACACCAAACTACATACAATAAGCTTCATGGAGCCATTTATGAGGGTTTTATTGTAATCCGGTTTCATTTGACAAGTTATAGATGCTGGGTGTAATTATTCAATAAAATGTGAAGAACTTAATTCGATTCTATTGAATGAAAAGGGCTAATTTCAAACTCGGATTTCTAGAGTTGGAGTGGTCCCCGAGGCACGTATCCAAGCCTATTACATCTAAGACATGCCAAAGAAGAGAGGGTGAAGCCTTACATACCTTTTTCCGCTTCTTACGCTCCTCCAAATTCAAGTTCCAACTTCTCCAAAATCTGCATTTGGTCACATTTACCAAACATTAATTAGGGCATTGTAGAAGTTGAGTCTTAAAGTAACACTTGTCTACCGAAATTTCGGCAGCACTTCCCCTGTACATACACCATCCCCAAAAATTCAACTTGGCTAATTTTAATCAACAACAATCCGGGAATTCAACCCGGCCAAACCATCAACAATACCAACAATTATTCTAGCAACACTTCAACATTCAATTCAAAACGCGTACTAACATTTGTAACTTCTTTCTACAAACTTTAACGACTTTCCAATTACATTCAATTCATAATTGCTTACATGTTTAAGTTCGGATCCGCAACCACCCAAACTATATTCAAGAATTCTTCAAACCATCTATACAATATTCATATAATCCAATTCATATGCTATGCCACCCAATTTCTTCCAAATGGAGTAACAACAACAACAACATATTTTCTCCTTCCAAATTCATGAACTATACTAACAACCCACACACTAGCAATATTGTTTTCCATATATGTAAGAAATAATATTATGATTACATTGGCTTCCATAACCACTCTCCAACACTTGCCACTTCAACCAACACTATCAACTTCCATTGCCAACATATAATTCATAACATCCACAACCAAAACACTAAATAAAATCATTAAACCATTGTTCTCACCACTACACATATACACGGCCATATTACTACTACACGGCCACATTCACAACACACATTATTTTCATAATTTTCATTCATTTCTCCACACTACAACATTCACAAGCATCCATAATACATAAAGAAGATTGAATTCTTACCTCTTCTTCTCAATTCCTCAACTTGGCTAAAGTTGTCAACTTGCAACAAAGGGAAAGATTCTTGCTTCAACAACTATATCATGTTAAAGAGCATCCTTGAATTGGTAGGAATACATGAAGAAACAATTTTTTTGGACAAGATTTCATGGAGCCAAATTTCCATGGTTATGGCCGAATATGGCCTTATTTTCTCCTTCTTCATTTTTTTTTTTTTTGTTCTTTCTTTCTCCCTTGAATAAAATGATGACCACCCTCACATATATATACATATAATTCCTACACTCATGTGAGGGGCACATGCCCTTTTTCTAAATTTCTCTTTTTTTTTTTTTTTTGTTGAATTTATCAAAGATGACTAATTATTTGTCATCATCTTTTCTTCTTCTTCTTTTTTTGTCACATGGCCAATATGGCCCCTTCTTGGAACTTTCATGAACCTTATGCGAAATTTCCATTTTACCCCTCGACTTTTCTCAATATTTCCATACTACCAATGTTCATAAATAATATTTATAACCAACTTGTATATTAAAATACATTTGGAAGATGGTCATTCTCTTAACTTACCACGACCACCATGAAATATCCGAACGCACAAAACACGGGATAGAACACAACCTACTATGGAAGAAGTGAAGAAAGTTATTTTTGAATTATCATGTGATAGTGCTTGTGGACCAGATGGTTTTTCTGGGATATTTTATCAGAAGTGTTGGGAGGTGATCAAAGTTGATGTGGTTAATGTAGTTAAAGCCTTCTTTGAGGGTCAGACCCTTCCTAAGTCAATTAATCACACTAACTTAGTACTGTTACCAAAGAAGAATGTGGTGGAAACATTTTCCGATACGAGGCCTATAAGCCTCAAAGAACTTCATTAATAAGGTCATCTCTAGAGCGTGATGCATGATAGGCTTGATAGATCGTTACCAAACTGTGATATCGTCTAACCAATCAGGATTTGTCAAGGGCAGGAATATTATTGAGAATGTATTGTTGACACAGGAAATTGTTACAGACATAAGGAAGAGAGGGAAGCCTGCCAATGTTGTTATTAAGTTGGATATGACAAAAGCATATGACAGAGTTTCATGGCTATATCTCTGTAAGGTAATGAAGAAAATGGGATTTTCTGAGGTATTCATTGATTTAATATGGAGACTATTGGCAAATAACTGGTATTCTGTGCTGTTGAATGGCCATGCTCATGGTTTCTTTCATTCAACAAGAGGAGTCAAGCAGGGATACCCCCTCTCTCCTGCTTTATTCATCATTTCTGCAGAAGTTCTTTCAAGAACATTGAACTCTTTATTTGATCGCCGCCTTTTTACAAAGTTATGGGATGCCAAAGTGGAGTTCTGTATTGAACCACCTTGCTTATGCAGATGATACCATCATATTCTCATCTGCAGAGAGTAATTCCTTGCAACTGATCATGGACACTCTTCAAGAGTATAAAAGAATATCTGGACAGTTCATAAATAAGAGGAAAAGTTCTTTCTATAAGTTCAACAAGTTATCAAATCAGCTTATTCAACATGTGGAAGCAGTAATAGGATTTGTGAGAGGTCAATTCCCTTTTACATATCTTGGTTGTCCAGTTACTCATGCAAGGAAGAGAAAAGTTGATGGTACTGATCTGTTGAAAAAAGTCAAGGACAAGTTGCAAACTTGGAAAGGGAAAATGTTGTCTTATGGTGGAAAAGCAGTATTAATCACTAGTGTTCTCCAATGCATTCCAATCCATATACTATAGCTATCAGGCCACCAAAAATATGTTATAAAAGAGCTGCATAAGATCTTTGCAAAGTTCTTTTGGAATAACAATGAAGAAGGAGAAGCGTATACCGGTCATCATGGTTTTAATATGTGCTTACCTAAACATGAAGGAGGGTTGGGGTTCAGGTCCATCTTTGACATGTCAAAAGCTTTATGTGCTAAACTTTGATGGAAGTTTAGAACTTCTAGCTCTCTCTAGGCTAACTACATATGGAATAAGTATTGCAAGAAGCAGATCCCTCAGTTAGTACAATGGAAAAGAGGGTCTCGTGTTTGGAAGATGCCGGGAGGCAAGAGACAAAGATCGAGCAAGAAATATAGTGGGAACCTAAGATTGGGAGTTCTAATGTGTGGTTTGATAACTGGACTAAACTAGGTGCTCTTAACTTTGTGGTTCCTCATAGCTGGCCAGTCAATGATCAAGTTGAAGATATGGTCAATTAATGTCAAATGGCACCGGAATGTCCAAAAACTCCTCATAGCTTATTCCCCGAAGATATCAGGCAACATATAATGCAGGAAATTGACATTAAGCATGCATCTAATTAATGGGATACACCATGGTGGATGATGACTAGCTCAGGAAAGTTTATCGTAGCCGCGTACGGGAGTCACGAGACAAAGAACTAACGTAATGCTGCCTTTCATACATGTGGATCAAGTGGGCGTGCCATTCAAGATTTCCTTCTTCTTATGGAGACTTTGGAAGTTTAAAGTGCCAAGAATGAGGTTGTGGCAAGCATTGGCATTGCTATAGTTTCTAAATGTTGTCAATTCGTTCTCACCGAATCCATTAATCATTTATTTCTCTGTGGAGATTTGCTGCTAAAGTTTGGAGTGTCTTCAATGCAGCAGCTGGATTGACCATGAATTGTGTTCAAGTTAAACATCCTATTAGAAGCTGGTGGGAGGCAAAATGTCATGATAAGCTAAAACTTGTTTTTAAAGCTATTCCTGCTTTTATTGTTTGGCAAATATGGAAATGGAGAAACAATCAATCACATGAAGGCACCATGACTTTTAATAGGGTAATAAATGATATCAATCTCAACATACACTTGTTATGCAAGGTGTTGTTCCCTGGGTTAAATGTTCCAAAAAGGTGGCATCACATTGTGTAGTTTTTTGAAGAGTATAAACCTACAGTTGTTTATAAAGTGATCAGGTGGATGAGACCTGCAGATGGATGGTTTAAATGTAATACTGATCGAGCTACTAAAGGTAATCCAGGGCCAAGTTCTGCTGCTTGTTGCATCAGGAATGAGGAGGGAGATTTGGCGTATGCTGCTGCTAAGAAGTTACATGTTACACCTCGCATTTTGCATATTTGGATATTCCGAGTTAGTGGCGGAAAATTAAGGGTGAGGTTATATTTTTTCGGCTGTGTTAAAAATGCATGAGTCGCATATTCATTTTTGTTGGAATGGAGCATTAAGGGTAAACTTGGAATTTGGAAATTTTAGTTCATGACATGTTGGAGTAGGTCCCACCCATGGTAGGCCAATTGTTTCATGCCATGAAGTGGTGCATGTGTACACCATGTATTGGCAAGGGACTTATGTATATATATATGGACATTAGAGGGCCATGCAAGACTTAGTCATCTTTTATGACTTGAGGAAATATCTAGAAAATTGGAGAAAAGTGGAGAAAAAAAAAGAAGAAAACAAGAGGCATGACCAGCCATGTGACCGGCCATGTGACCAAATATATATATATATATGGGGTGATGAAAATAAGACACAAGCCATCATTTAACTTCAAGAAAATTCAAGAAAAATGGAGAAAGAGAGAAGAGAGAGAGCCACGGCTATGGAGTGGCCGAACATGGCCCTCCATTTTGGTTATGAAAAATTTCTTCCTTCTAGCTTTTCTACTAAGTTGAAGGTCCTCGTTAACGTGGAATAATTGTTGAAGCAAGAAAAACACTCTTCCTTACCAAACCTATCCTAGCCGAGAAGGGAGAAGGCAAAGGTGGATGGAAGAAGGTGAGCTTCTTTACATGTTTTATAGGTGTTTATGCATGTGTGATATGTAAAAATGAATGAAGTTCATAAAGTTATGGAGTATGTTGTGTAGCTGTGTATAGGTAGCATGGTATAGAAGTGAAGAGTTAACTTTATGTAGCATGTTGGTTGTTGTTGTTGTTGAAATGTAAGGTATAGAAACGGATGAGAATTCATGAGAATATGCATGTTGAAGTTGTGGCCGAATATAGTGTGTTGGGTAGAACAAATGAATTAATTTTATTTAGTAATTCGGTTGTTGTGGTTGTGCATGTTTTGTACATGTTATGATGTATAGAAATTGATGAAAGTTCATGAAAGCATGTATGTGGGTGTTGTGGCCGAGAATGGGCTGTTTTGATGTGGAAGGAATGGACTCATTTTACTTAGTATTTTAGTTGTTGTTGTTATGGAATGTGTGATGAAAGTGAAGGTTTGATGACTCATATCGAAGTTGTAATTGGTTGTGGGCTGATTTGGAATGTAAGGTGATTCTAATGTAGTTCTTGAATTTATAAAAAAATAATGTTGTAATGTATGGGATCGTTGGTGTAGTTTATAAATTCGGAAGAAGAAAATATGTTATGAATGTTCCTAATGAAGTTGGAAGGTTTTGGGTGCATGGTGTATTGGACGGGTTGTTTTGGAATATTATGCGAATTGCTTAGAACGCGTTATGAATTGATTATGGATGTTGTTATTATGATTATTGGTTTGGTTGTTGCTGATATTGGCCGAGTTGAATTCTCGGGGTGGTTGGATATATAGGGGAGATGCAGCCGAAATTTTTATAGAAAAAGTGATGGCTTGGAATTGGGATCTTCAGTGTCTGTGGCTAATGTCGGATGTCCAATGACATTATTGTAGATCGTGGGAAGCCGAGGCGTAAGTTTGGATTAATTCAGAGGGCGGCCAAGGTATGTAAAGCTCACCTCTCTTTCTTGGCATGTCTTAGTATGAATAGGCTATGATATGATCCCCGAGGTAACTCTACTCCCGCGATCCGAGCATGTCCGTGATTCTTATTTGTTGCTTGATATCCGCATGTATAATGTAGTCAAATTATGGTTTCTATGCCTTTGTATGATTGAATATGAATGTGCATAAAAGATTATGTACGTAAAAGAGTTGGAAACTACGAACGTCCGTAACTTTCACATATGAGCTCGGATCGCTCCGAAACGCTCGTAGGAGGTTCCCTAATGTATAACATCCCCGACATTCATAGGCGGGCTCGGACCGGTTTGGTACTTGCCCGTGGGCCCGCAAGACGTTCCGTTGTATAGTTCTAACAACTTGTTAATATAACTTAATATGGTTAATAATCTGACTTCCGAATATGATTACTCACTTATCTGTTAAGTCCGAAATGGGAAATCGTATGTATATGATTCCGATATGTAGCTATGATGGCTAAGGTCCTAATTGACAAGTCCCGAGTAGCATTCGAAAGAAATTGGATTTGACTATGACTATGGGCTTGGTTCTTGAATAATAGTCTGTTTTGATTACTTTACGGAATCTGTGTAAAAGTATAAAATGAGAATTCGTATGTATATGATTTTGATACGTAACTATGATGAATAAAGTTTTATTTGATATGTTTCCGAGTAACGTTCGGAAGGAACTTGATCTGACTATTGTTTTGGCTTGTAAATGATAATTCGTTTGATCATTCTATGGAATCTGTATGAATGTTTTGAATGGCATATAGATCCCACGATTCTGCTCGTGCACATTTTTGTTATTCCCTTCGCCGAGTCCCGGGCCGGTACTATCATGTGCACAATGCGAAGTATGATGAGCTTTCGAAGTATAATGAGCGACTATTATCATGGTGTTATGATGTGTCCGGTACGCCGAGCCCCCTTTTGGCCGGGTACTGTAGTTATATGATATGATGTGTGACGGAGATGCAGGAGATCTGAAAACTTCCGAAGTATGATGAGTTGTGGCGCCCAAGGCAGGAGGGGCGACCACGTTCCGTCCGCCGGGTCCATTATGGGCCGCATAGGGTATGATATGATAATCTGATGATCTGATGACATGTTGACTTGATAACGTGATGATCTGATAATATAATGAGTCTGTTCTGATGACATGATAATCTGATGACACGATAATACGATGATTCTGCTTAATGTGATAATTTGATAATCTGTTAATTCTGTTTAAGGTGACGATATGACAATGTAAGGATTACGTTACCGAGTCCCTGTTTCGGAGGGCCGGGACACGCATAAGTTATATGTATACATATTCTGAGATATGATCTGTCGATTTCGGAGCCGGTGGTGGGGAAAACCCAATGGTGGGGCAAACCTAATGGTGGGGCAAACCCAGTGGCGAGGCAAAGTTCCGCACTGGTTTAGGCGAATCCCACATTGGTATAGGCGAATCCCACATTGGTTTAGGCGAATCCCACATCGGTTAATGCCAGCTACTACGATATGTTTTACTTTCCAAAAATATGAAACAGAAAGGTTTTTTTCGAAGAAAGCTAAGTATTTTGAGCATTCTGACTGTTATATCTGTCTTCTGTACCTCTTATGCACTATTTGTATTACAGATACGTGTACTTCGGTATTCTGACTATTATGCACGTTTTCTGTACTCTTTATTTTGGTCATGATCTCGTTTTCTGTATTCCATGTTTTACATACTCAGTACATATTCCGTGCGACCCCTTTCTTCGGGGGGCTGCGTTTCATGCCGCGCGGTACACCTGTGTGAGCTAAAGATATTAGCGAGAAGATGTTCCAGCGGGATTAGCGAGCTCCACTTCCTCCGGAGTGCTGCCGAGTCAGAGTTTGTTTGTGTTATGATATCTGAGTCATGTTAGAGACTTTGCAGACAGAGTCGTATGTATAAGACGTCAGTTGTGAGCGGCTCTATAAGCCGTCGTTATGTTATACATGATATTACAGATTTTGTACGGTTGCAAGTTTTGTTTGAGTTGAAAAAGATATAAAGTATGTTTGTTTTCGAAAATTTTCATTATGCACTTATGAACGGGTTGAGGGCCCAATATGACTACGAGTATTATGATAGTCTGCGGGTTCGCTCGGGCCTAGGTAAGGGTCGGGTGCCCATCACACCCTATCGGATTAAGGGTGTGACATTACAGGATGGGTCAAATTTATTAGCAGAAGCTGAGGCTATTAGAATGGGGTTGAGATATTACTTAGATAAGCAACTATTCCCACTGATTATAGAGATTGACTCAATGGCAATGAAGATGGTCCTTGCTGCAGAATGAAAAATCCCATGGGGTATTTCAATTGTGGTGGAGGACATTCAAAGAATGAGAAGAGATCAGATGGTGACTGTGGTACACATACACAGAGAAGGGAAAGGACTTGTTGATTTTTTAACTAACGTGGTTTTTCATTTTGCAGGTACAATTCACTTCAATAGTTTCCATGAGTTACCAGGTCAAGCTAGGAGGATATTGAACATAAAAAAAGATGGAATTTCAAATTTGAGAGTAAGAACAATACAAGATAGTGTCACGACCCAACCCCGTAGGCCGTAACTAGTGCCCGAACTGGACACTCGTACACACCCCTTAACCCGAATTAGCATACAAATAACTTATACATATACAAAAGTCAGACGTCGTCACGATCTGTAGCATATAAACATATATACGCACGAAGCGGCAAATTTGTCATAATATACACAATATGTCAAAACATATATACATGCGGCCGGCAACAAGGAGTAGTGGGACCGTACAAAACATAAATCACTCAGACATAGCCGAACAGTAACGATTCACAACCCACACACATGTCTACAGACCTCTAGGAGTAATCACAGAACCATATGACAGGACAGGGACCCGCTGTACCCCTGAATAATCACACATATATGCAACAAAGGAATCTGTACCAAAATATGGGCTCCGGATAAGGGAGCGCTTCAAGACAGCAGAATGGATGTCCTAGACCGACGGATCACCAAAACGATCATCTGTACCTGCGGGCATGAAACGCAGCCCCCGAAGAAAGGGGGTCAGTACGGAATATGTACTGAGTATGCAAAGCATGAAATACAGAAAACGAGGTCATAACCGAGGTAAGGAGTACAGAAAGTGAGCATAATAACCAGAATACCAAAGTGCTTGCATCTGAAATACAAATCATACATAAGAGGTACAGAAGACAAATATAATAATCAGAGTGCCAAAATGCTTACTCCTGAAATACAAATCATGCATATCAATGTCATGTATCATATCCGGCCCATTATGGGACTCGACGGACGGAACATGGTCGCCACCCCGTCTTTGGCACCATAACACATCATACTTCGAAATATTGCATAACTCCGCAACACATCATACTTCGTAACACATCATACTTCGGAACACATCATACTTTGTAACACATCATACTTCGGAACATAGCATAGTGTGCACGATGACATAACCGGCCCGGGACTCGGCGAAAGATGTAATAACAGTATGCACGAGCAGAGTAGTGGGAAACTATTCAAAGACTCAATAGGATAATTAAAACAAACCATCATTTAAAAACCAAGACAATAGTCAAATCAAGTTTCCTCCGAACGTCACTCGGGAACATATCAAATAGAACTTTAGAGACCATATGCATATAAATTATCAGTCCAGACTCGACAGATAAATAAGTAATCAATACTCGGGGGTTAAGACGATAGTCATGTAAGTTCTTTCAAAAAGTCGTTAGAACCAAACATAGAAAGATCTCGGGGGCCCACGGACTAGTATTCAACCAATCCGAGCCCGCCTATGAAAGTTACGGTCGTTCGTAGATACAGAATCCTTTAAAAACAAAATTCTTTACGCAACATTTATTATCCAATCACACAAAAGACTTAAGTACCATAGTTCAACCATATTAAGAATGCGAAAGTCAATAAGTAAATAAGAATTGTAAACATGCTCGGATCGTAAGAATAGAGTTACCTCGAGGCTCGTATCATAGCCTACTTACAACTAAGACATGCCAAAAGAAAGAAAGGTTAGGCTTTACATACCTCGTCCACTTCCTAAGCTAATCCGAACTTAAGTCTCGGGCTTCCCAAAATCTACAATAATGTCATTAGATACTAACATTAGTTATAGGCACTTTATCTACAGAAATTTGGGCAGCATTTCCCCTATAAATCCAACAACCCCGAGAATTCAACTCGGCCAAATCATCAACAACAATACTAACAATCATACTAACAACATCAACAATCAATTCAAAACGCATTCTAACGTTAGCACTCTTTTCTACATAATTCGACAACATTCCATTTATATTCAATTTAACTACATACATTCAAGCCGACATCAACGCTCGCACATTCAACTACTAATCCAAGATCATTCAAACAAGATTCAACAACACTTCAAACAATCCGCACAATATTCCAAACAACCCAACCAATATGCCATTCCACCCGAAACTTCCCTAACTCCATAAGAACAACGACAACACATTTATTTCTTCTAAATTCATGAAATACACCAATAATCCACACGTTAACAACATTATTCTCATAAATACAAGAAACTATCTTAAAATTCCATTAGCTCCTACAACAAGCCACAAACGACTATAACTTCAACTTGAATCATTAAACCTTCATAATAAACATAGAATCCATAACAACATCAACCAAAAATGCCAAATAAAATTAATTCATCACTCCTACACAACACACACCTACACGGCTACAACCCAACACACACGGCTCAATATCAATATCCATATTTTCATGAATTTCATTCATTTCTACATACTAATACATACACAAACCATCCATAACATATAAAAAGAGGATTAAACCTTACCTTTTCCCACTTATCTTCTTACTTGGCTAGGGTTGTAAATGGCACAAACAAATGGTTTGATTGCTCCAACAACTATCTCACGTTAAAGAGGACCTTCCAATTGGTTGAATTGCTAGAAGAAAATAATTTTTTGATCAAGATTTGAGGGCTTCAATTTTTTCTTGCCTTGGCCGAATACTCTCTTTGTTTTTCTCCAAGCTTCTCCAACTTTCTAAGGTTTGTGAAGATGATGAATTTGATTAATTTGTCATCTTTTCTCTACATATATGATGCATCCATGTGTACCATGGCCCACACATGGCTTGGATCAATTAAAATTAGCCAAGCCATGGGTGGGAACCCACACTATTGCCACACGGCCAACTTGGCCATTTTCATGAAATAACCAACTTTCCTTAATTCACTTTTAACCCCAAATTTTCCTTAATATTACATACCAATAAAATCATAAGCAACTTATGCCATAAAACAAAATCGTGGTTAAAAGTCTCTACGTCGTATCCCGAAATAGTCTTGTCCTTAACTTATCACAGTTAGCTCGGATTATCCCAATGTACAAAATACGAGATATAACATCCTTTCCCCCTTTAGAACATTCGTCCTCGAATGTTAAACTGGTCTCATAAGGTCTTATAAGGATCTCGGGGGTTTCCTTTATTACTATAGTATGCAGTCTCTTCTTCTAATCATATTTCTTCTTCATCTTTTCTTCAGCTTTTCAAATCATCTCCTTCCTGTTATTATTCCGCCACAATACTTTAACAAAAGCCACGTCTTTAGTACGCAATCTTCTTACCTTACGAACAATGTAATAAGGTCCAATATATCTCGGGTTAAACTTCTCCTTCTTGTCGAATCTCACTACACCTTTTATGGGTGATACCTTCAAGCATACCCACTCTCGCCAATCTGAAATTTTAAATGTCGACGCCGATTGTCGTCATATGATTTATGTCGTCCCTGAGTACGCTAATAGCCGTCCACTGCTTTAACTATCATCAGCTGATATAATTCTGAAAGAATTTGACGTATAAATTCACCCTCTTTTAGTAGCCCGCTAGTTCTAATCATCTTGCTTAAATCATCTTATAATCCCCTTTACTCGACTGGTAACATTCTAGGCACATTATCTCGGGTCATCTCTTTATCTTTAATTCAAACTCTTCTATTGTCCCTTTGCCCAGATCTTGCTCTCAACTTTCCGGTCACACATTATGTTGCAATCTTTACAAGAATATGCGAAGGTGCTTAAATTAGCCCAAAAATATAAATAATCCTTATATTTTACTTTGTCTTCGCCTCTCTTCTCTTACAACCGGTATCAGAATAGATCTTTGGTCCAACCATAGCCATGTCCTGCTTGTCTTCAGTACTAATTCTATCTCTGTAATTTAGCTTAAATCATCTTTACATCTTTCCTTAATGTACCCAAAATCTCGTAACCATATTGTTATTACTAAATCCAAACTTTTCTCGTTAAGTATTTGCTTGGTCTCATCCCTAGCGTATAAATATTCATAGGTAACATAACTACTCTTGTACGACTTGTACAACGTATATTCCATCTTAGCCTCTAATCCAGCACAGCAGTGTTACCTTTCGCAATGTCTCTGTAAGTTACTCGTTATCATTCTCTTGTCGTATTCTCCTTTAAGTCTCCACTTTCTATTGTCATATCATTTAAAATCTCTACAATTAATTCTCAGCACTATCTCAATTACCATCCTAGCTTCTACCCCTTTTTCTGGCTTTTGGATCTTACTAACTCGTCTCGGCAAGGAATCTTACCTGTAGCCCGAGCATCCGTATCAAATATATTGTAGTGTTGATTGTCTCCATCTTGCACTTGCATCTCTCGCACCCGCTTCCCCCCTTTAAGGGGTGTACTTATACTATTACCCGATTATACTTTGCCCTATGTCCGCATTTTCCAATCTTAATTAGGCGGCACTTTTATTCCGACATTCTGATCCCCTTGCCGTTTATCTACTCACTTCCTTTCTTTTCTCAATATCATCGTGTTAGTACTTCCCAAGTTTATCCTATAGTAAAAACAACATTAGCTTGTCCTGTAACATTCGTGCCGTTCATTTTTCTTCTCACTTAAACTTCATTACCCTGTCCGATTAATGCCTTCCATATATCGCCACGTTGGTTGCCGAAATACACATATCCGCCGATATAGCCATGTACGGGATATCATGTATGTACGTATATATATCATTACTACCATCTCGCTCACAAAATATTTCCAACCGCTACTCCAACTTACCCCAATTCTAGAGCTGTGACGCACCTTCTTTCTCTTCACCGGTCTAGTCCGCCTCGGCCTACGCGACCTCTTAAGGTTTCCGCCCACTCTGTATATCCTAATTTCCCTTAGACTACTCTAGCTTCCCATTTGGCTCTCCTGCGTCTGACTTTATAGGATTTTTAGTATACTTCCCAGGGGGTCACCCATCCTAAAATTTCTCTCACTCCAGCACGCTTAACCTTGGAACTCTGACGAAACACGATGCTCTAACGCTAGTATGATAGCGTCCACCTCACCGCATGACCTTCACCACATATTCTGGAGTAAGTTGAAGTCTTAACAGATTTCAAAATATTCTCATAACACATCTCCCTCCGAATTAGAAAGGGTCTTTACTCTTCTGACTCCACAATTACTATTCTAGCCCTTTTTCAATCCTCGATATTCACTTTTCACCTATGGGTACGACTACTTTCCGTCTTAGACTTCCAGGTTCCCAATGGTGATAAACACACCTCGATCGCCGTTACTTATAAATACTTGGTTATCGGCTTTTGGATTTCTGCTTGCCGCTATTAAGTAACACTCATACAGCAAATACACATACATAGAAATATTCCAATAAGGACTCATATACCTGTAACCGCGTTTGGTGACGCCTCCTGATCCTGTCTACTGGCCAACGCATATAGGCGGTTCGATGGACCGCTAGAACTGGAGGCTCCGCCACGGCCTGCTGGTGTCGGCATACCCCGCCCCATAGGGCGCATAGCTACGGAAGGGGAAGATGAACCAGCAACTGACTCGGTAAGCTGGGCTGCACCACCTGGACCGCCCCTGTACGGACACTCTCTCATAACATGGCCTTGACGGCCACAAGAAAAACAAGCACCCGTAGCTCGGTAACACTCTCCCGGATGATGCCCCCCACAGTAAGAGCACCAAGGTATGGGTGGCCTCGACTGACCCGAACTCCTATGCATCTGTGAACCTGAAGCCCTGGAGCTCTGACCGGCTCCTGAATGCCCTGTGCTATCCAATCTCCTACCCGGAAACCGTGGGGGTGCACTCCGCGCTGGCTGAGAAGAATACCCAGTGTACTGTTGAGGCTGCCCGCCTCGGAACTCTCCAGAATAGCCGGTCGATCTAGCCCTCTTGGGCTGGCTCCTGTCATGATCTCTGTCGGGCTGACACCCTCTGTGTCGATCCTCCATCCCCTATGCATAGGCCTGCACTCGAGTAATGTCCATACCGGGCTGGGAAGCCATCACCAGACAGCTATCAACCAAGTAACGATCCAGCCCCATGACATATCGATGCATCCTATCAGCTACAATAGTGGGTGCATACCTAGCCAATGAGTCGAACTCTAGGCTATACTCTCGAACACTCCTGCCATTCTGCCTCAGGCGTAGGAATCTATCAACTCTGGCTCGCCGCATCTCTGGAGGCAGAAAATGGCCCAAAAAGGCCTCCACGAACTCATCCCATATGGCTGGAGGAGCATCCTCGCCCCTAGACATCTCCCAGGACTCATACCAATTAACGGCTACATCTCGCAACCGATATGAAGCCAGCTCGACAGACTCAGTCTCAGAAGCTCTAATTACCCTCAGCGTGCGCTGCATCTGTCGAATAAACTCCTGGGGGTCCTCCTCGGGCTTTGACCCGTAGAACTCTGGGGGATTACAGGTCAAGAAATCACGGGTCCTCAGACTATCATATCTGTCTGCATGGTCACCCCCTAATCCGTGCCTGCGAGCCTGCCCCGCCACTATTCTGGTCAGCAACTGGACAGCCTCTCTCATAGCCCTATCCTCCGCCCCTGTCTGAGGAGCTGGAGGCTCGGGTACTGGAACTCCGGGAGCTGGCGGTGGAGCCGCCCCCTGGCCTGCAGCTGCTGCTGCCCTGTGCTCCTCTTGTAGTGACGATGTAGCAGAGCTCGCTGACGGGAGCGCAGCCTCAGGCACAGGCTGAGCACGGGCCCTAGTAACTCTCCGGGCCTAGCTAGTCTCTCCAGCTGCTACTGACTTGCCCTTCTGGGTAGCTGTCGCCTTCCTCGGAGGCATCGCTGAAAACATAACAATTCGCTAGGGAGGAGTCATCCTGATAACACAGCTCTATCGCACGATCTAGGATCAGAAGGAAAGATAACATCCTAAATGACCTGTAGCTTCCTGTTTATAGATGTGGTGCACAACACACCGATAAACAAGACTCTACTAGACACGGACTGTAGACACTCCGAGAACGAACCGCTCTGATACCACTTTTGTCACGACTTAACCCCGTAGGCCGTAACTAGTGCCCGAACTGGACACTCGTACACACTCATTAACCCGAATTAGCATACAAATAACTTATACATATACAAAAGTCAGACGTCGTCACGATGCGTATATATAAACATATATACGCACGAAGCCGGCAAGGCTATCACAATATACACAACATGTCAAAACATATATACATGCAGCCGACAAGGCTGCCACGGCGAGTGGGACCGCACAAAACATAAATCACTCAGACATAGCCGAGCAGTAACTATTCACAACCCACACACATGTCTACAGACCTCTAGGAGTAATCACAGAAGCATATGACGGGACAGGGCCCCGCCGTACCCCTGAATAATCACACATATATATAACAAAGGAATCTGTGCCAAAATATGGGCTCCGGACAAGGGAGCGCTTCAAGACAGCAGAATGGATGTCTTAGACCGGCGGATCACCAAAACGATCGTCTGTACGCACTGCGGGCATGAAACGCGGCCCCCAAGAAAAGGGGGTCGATACGGAATATGTCGAGTATGCAAAGCATGAAATATAGAAAACGAGGTCATAACCGAGGTAAGAAGTACAGAAAGTGAGCATAATAAATAGAATACCAAAGTGCTTGCAACTGAAATACAAATCATACATAAGAGGTACAGAAGACAAATATAATAATCAGAGTGCCAAAATGCTTACTCCTGAAATACAAACCATGCATATCAATGTCAAGTATCATATCCGGCCCATTATGGGACTCGGCGGACGGAACATGGTCGCCACCCCGTCTTTGGCGCCATAACACATCATACTACGAAATATTGCATAACTCCGTAACACTTCATACTCCAGAACACATCATACTTCGGAACACATCATACTTCGTAACACATCATACTTCGGAACACATCATACTTCGTAACACATCATACTTCGGAACACATTATACTTCGTAACACATCATACTTCGGAACATAGCATAGTGCGCACGATGACATAACCGGCCCGGGACTCGGCGAAATATGTAATAATAGTATACACGAGCAGAGTAGTGAGAAACTATATGCAGTTTAAAACATTTTCAAAGACTCAATAGGATAATCAAAATGAACCATCATTTAAAAACCAAGATAATAGTCAAATCAAGTTTCCTCCGAACATCACTCGGGAACATATCAAATAGAACTTTAGAAACCATATGCATATAAATTATTAGTCCAGACTCGACAGATAAATAAGTAATCAATACTCGGGGGTTAAGACGATAGTCATGTAAGTTCTTTCAAAAAGTCGTTAGAACCAAACATAGAAAGGTCTCGGGGGCCCACGGACCAGTATTCAACCAATCCGAGCCCACCTATGAAAGTTACGGTAGTTCGTAGATACAGAATCCTTTAAGAACAAAATTCTTTACGCAACATTTATTATCCAATCACACAAAAGACTTAAGGACCATAGTTCAACCATATTAAGAATGCGAAAGTCAAGAAGTAAATAAGAATCGTAGACATGCTCGGATCGTAAGAATAGAGTTACCCCGAGGCTCGTATCATAGCCTACTTACAACTAAGACATGCCAAAAGAAAGAAAGGTTAGGCTTTACATACCTCGTCCGCTTCCTAAGCTAATCCGAACTTAAGTCGCGGGCTTCCCAAAATCTACAATAATGTCATTAGATACTAACATTAGTTATAGGCACTTTATCTACAGAAATTTGGGCAGCATTTCCCCTATAAATCCAACAACCCCGAGAATTCAACTCGGCCAAATCATCAACAACAATACCAACAACCATACTAACAACATCAACAATCAATTCAAAACGCATTCTAATGTTAGCACTCTTTTCTACATAATTCGACAACATTCCATTTATATTCAATTTAACTACATACATTCAAGCCGACATCAACGCTCGCACATTCAAGTACTAATCCAAGATCATTCAAACAAGATTCAAGAACGCTTCATACAATCCGCATAATATTCCAAACAACCCAACCAATATGCCATTCCACCCAAAACTTCCCTAACTCCATAAGAACAATGACAACACATTTCTTTCTTCCAAATTCATGAACTACACCAATAATCCACACGTTAACAACATTATTCTCATAAATACTAGAAACTATCTTAAAATTCCATTAGCTCCTACAACAAGCCACAAACGACTATAACTTTAACTTGAATCATTAAACCTTCATAATCAACATAGAATCCATAACAATATCAACCAAAAATGCCAAATAAAATTAATTCATCACTCCTACACAACACACACTTACACGGCTACAACCCAACACACACGGCTCAACATCAACATCCATATTTTCATGAATTCCATTCATTTCTACATACTACTACATACACAAACCATCCATAACATATAAAAAGAGGATTAAACCTTACCTTTTCCCACTTATCTTCTTACTTGGCTAGGGTTGTAAATGGCACAAACAAATGGTTTGATTGCTCCAACAACTATCTCACGTTAAAGAGGACCTTCCAATTGGTTGAATTGCTAGAAGAAAATAATTTTTTGATCAAGATTTGAGGGCTTCAATTTTTTCTTGCCTTGGCCGAATACTCTCTTTGTTTTTCTCCAAGCTTCTCCAACTTTCTAAGGTTTGTGAAGATGATGAATTTGATTAATTTGTCATCTTTTCTCTACATATATATGATGCATCCATGTGTACCATGGCCCACACATGGCTTGGATCAATTAAAACTAGCCAAGCCATGGGTGGGAACCCACACTATTTCCACACGGCCAACTTGGCCATTTTCATGAAATAACCAACTTTCCTTAATTCACTTTTAACCCCAAATTTTTCTTAATATTCCATACCAATAAAATCATAAGCAACTTATGCCTTAAAACAAAATCGTGGTTAAAAGTCTCTACCTCGTATCCCGAAATAGTCTTGTCCTTAACTTATCACAGTTAGCTCGGATTATCCCAATGTACAAAATACGGGATATAACAGATAGAGCTCTAGACTGATGATCAGGCATACAAAAGAGCCATTTCCAATATGCAGACTGAACTAGTATTAGTATGGATCGACGCAAATACGTGTTAGGGTGGTATTAGTGTGTTCATCATGCTCATTCCTTAATATGGATGTTACAACATTCCATGATATGCTTCATGCTGGTTTGGTAATGGTACAAGTTTGAGAGTGGCCTGGATTATATACAGCAGAAGATGCCCACAGATGAATGCAAATACATTTAAGACTGCCTAAAGAATGATTCACATGATTTGAAACATTCCACCTGTGAGACTTTGAAGGTGTGGTAGATGTTATCAAATCAAGGCCCTTGGATTATTAGTTGTTACTAATCTGTTACATTCTCCATTTGTATTTCCATTTCCACTTGTTGTTTTTCATATTGTTTGCTGTTTTTCCATCTTTGATCAATCACTTTTGGATTGATCCCCCCCCCCCCCTTCTTTTTTGTTGTTTCTTTTCTTTGATCAATTACTTTTGGATTGATATGTACATAATTTTCTTTATCAATAAAATTTCACCTTTCTGGTGGCTTTACTTAAAAAAAAAAAAAAGATTTTGCCAGTACACAGCATTTTAACTCTTTTCAGGAGATTCCTTCTATGGCTAGGAAATTATTGAACATTGATAAGGCTCAGATTCCAAATCTGAGAATCAGATATGGATCAGACACTAGAGCATTCAACAGCTGATTTGCTTAACAGTTTATAAACTGCTAACTTTAGCAGGTGTATGATGGAAGGTTGTGGTAAAGTTGTTCCTGCATATAGTCTAACTGTCTGAGAAGTTCAGGATGGGTGGTATTAGTATGCATGCATGCTCATTCCCATGCAGGATAACTCAAACAGATGAGACTAAATGCAGCTCATATACTAAAGACAGCACACCTTGGATATGTTTTTGCATTTGCAGCAGGAAATTACAGAAAGTGAGGCTACAAACCTGCAGTCTGAAAAAAATTCAGGTGATTTGAATCCATTTCATCTAGTGAGAGCTTGGAGATGAGAAAGATGGATGCAAGTCAAGAATACAGGAGTTCTAGCTTTGTTTTATGTATATTTTGATGTTGCAACTTTTCTTTCTTGTTATTTTCTAACTAGATGTTTGGCTAGTTCTGTACAGACCTCTTTATTTTTCAATAAAAATCCACCATTTTGGTGGTTTTCATTAAAAAAAATCCAATTAGAGATACGTGGCTAATATTTTTCATATATAAACGTATCAAATAATGGATAATTTATTATACATTGTAACAAAATAAACTCACCAACATTTAATAAAAATTATAATATCTAGAAAATATATTCTTCCAACCAAAAATAAAAAGTACAAATTTTTGTACTATTAATTCTCAAAATAGAAAAACATAACTTTCTTTTCTTATGGGAAAATAATTATTGTCTTTATAATAAAGAAAAGCAACTTTGATAAACTTTCTCATTTCATGTATATAATATAAAGCATATCTAAAAGTAGTAATAACAGTAATTACCTGAAATCATACTCATAAAATCTTTACTAAAAAGTTTGTACTTGAAAGCAAGTATATATGTCATATCAAATTAATATCTAACGGTGTCTAGATTGTCAAGTTTATGGGGTCTTACAATAACACTGTCATAAACCTGCTATAACCTCGTGAATGACCTTAATCCCTTCAAGCTCATATGAATTTACTATGACACATCCCAACGTATGAAAATAGGAGATGTGACAATCTTGGTGTATTTGAAGAGTAGAGAGGAGCATGAGTGTCATTTGAGGATAGTCCCTGGGTTATTGAGAGAGAAAGAGCATTATGCCAACTTTTTGAAATGTGAGTTCTGGCTTGTTTATGTGGAATTCTTGGTCTACGTGGCGTCAAAGGACGGGATCATGGTTAATCCCAAGAAGATTGAGGCCATTAGGGATTGGGCGAGGCCCGCTACTTTACTGAGATTTGTAGCTTCATGGGTTTGGCTAGTTCCTATCGTCGGTTCGTTTATTGCTTCTCACCTGACCAAATTAACTCAGAAAGAGGTCTGTTTCTAGTTGTTTGATGATTGTGAAGAGAGCTTTCAAAAGCTCAAGACTCTGTTGACTACAACTCCAATTTTGGCATTACCCATGGAAGGTAAGGATTACTCAGTTTATTCTGATGTGTCCCGTGTTGGTTTGGGTATCGTGTTGATGTAAGAAGGCAAGGTCGTCACCTATGCTTCTAGGCAATTGAAGATCCATGAGAAGAACTACTCTACTCATGATTTAGAGTTAGGAGCGGTAGTCTTCACGTTGAAGATTTGGAGGTATTATCTATATGCGGTCCATTGTAAGGTGTACACTGATCACCACAGCCTTCAGCACATGTTTAGTCAGAGAGATCTCAATTCTAGGCAGCGTAGGTGGATGGAGCTTCTGAAGAATTATGCTATCAGTATGCTTTACCATCCAGGTAAAGCTAATGTGGTAGTTGATGCCTTGAGTTGCAAGGCAGTGAGTATGGGAAGTTTAACTTGGTTGGTTGCTTCGGAATGTCTTTTAGCCGTGGAGGTTCAGACTCTGGCTAACAGTCTTGTCATCTTAATATTTCAGTTTTGAATAGTGTTTTAGCATGTGTTGAGGCGAGGTGGTCTCTCTTGGAGCAGATCTGGGCTCAATAGTTTGATGATGCTAAGTTATGTAAGATTCGTGATAAGGTTTTGAGAAGTGAGGCCAAGGAGGTCGTGCTTGATGACGAGGGGATTTTGAGGATCAAGGGACGTGTGTGTGTTCCTTGTGTGGGTGGTCTGATTCGATTAACATTGGAGAAGGCTCATAGCTCCAGGTATTCTATTCATCCAGGGGTGACTAAGATGTATCATGAGATGAGGCAGCACTACCAGTAGGGTCGGATGAAGAGAGAATTTGCAAATTTCGTTGCTGATTGTGGGAATTGCCAGCAAGTCAAGTATGAGCACTAGAGACCTGGTGGGGTGCTTTAGAGAATGCTCATTCTCGAGTGGTAGTGGGAGCAGATTGCTATGGATTTTATCGTGGGTCGTTGGAAGACCCTGGGCAAGTTCGATTCAGTTTGGTTTATTGTTGGTTTACTAAGTTTGCTCATTTTATCCTAGTTCAAATTACTTATAATGCAGAGAAGTTGGCAAGGATTTACGTTCGAGAGATAGTGTGATTGCACAGGGTTCCTATTTCCATCATTTCTGACCGAGGGACTCTATTTACCTCGATGTTTTGGAGGATGTTGCAGGAAGATTTAGGTACTCAGTTAGAGCTTAGCACCGCATTTCATCCACATACTGATAGTCAGTCCGAGCAGACTATCCAAGTGCTTGAGGATATGTTGAGAGCATGTGTTATTGAGTTTGGTAGTCATTGGGATCCGTTCTTACCCTTGGCAGAGTTCGCGTACAACAATAGCTACAATTCTAGTATTGATATGGCGCCATTTGAGGCATTATATGGTAGGAATTTTCTCCTATCGGGTGATTTGATGCTTTTGAGGTTTGGCCTTGGGGTACAGATTTTCTGATGGAGTCTTTGGACAAGGTGGAGCTTTTTCAGGAAGAGCTTCTACTAGTTCAGAGTCGGTAAAAGATGTATGCGGACCGAAAGGTACGAGATCTAGATTTTATGGAGGGTGAGCAGATTCTTCTGAAGATTTCACCCATGAAAGGTGTTATGAAGTTTGGGAAGAGGCGCAAGTTGAGCCCGAGGTACATTGGTACGTTTGAGATTTTTCGTCGAGTGGGTGATGTTGCTTTTGAGTTAGTTTTTCCACCAAGCTTGTCAGGTGTTCATCTGGTTTTCCATGCTTCTATCTTTGAAAAAGTACCATTCAGACGGGTCTTAAATTGTTCATCGGGATTCTGTGTTGCTTGATGATAATATGTCCTACGAGGAGGAGCCTATCGCGATTTTAGATAGACAGGTTAGAAAGTTGAGGTCTAAAGAGATAGCTTCTGTTAAGGTTCAATAAAAGCATCATTCTGTTGAGAAGGCCACATGGGATACCGAGTCTGATATGCCTGCCAGATATCCTCAGTTGTTTGTTTGACTCGGGTACTTTTCCCCCATTTCTTTTCTTGTCGCTTGAGGACGAGCGATTGCTTTAATCGATATCTGATGTAACGACCCGTTTGGACGTTATAGCACTTTTGACCTATTTACCCCTGTTGACCCTTCCCCGAACCCTATTAGTACGATTTTAATCCTCGGGGATGGGTGGTATAGTTCCCGAAGTGATCAGGCGAGATTTATAATGTCTTTTGTGAAATAGAGCCTTAAAGTGAAAAACATTTGACCAATAGTTGACTTTTGAGTAAACAGATCTTTTCCAATAATCTGTCGATTTCGAGAGGTTCGAATGAGCGATTGTGACTTACTGGGATGTTCGGTTTGGTTTCCAAGACATTTGGGAGCATGTCGGGTTATTGGTTGGAAGGTTAGTATTTGGCCATTGGGTGTTGACCCGGTTAAATAGACCTCCGTTGGGGATTCCGAGACCGCGAGTGTTACACCCCGTACTTGCAGAGAAGCACTTATCAAATTTGAGCGTAAGAATGTTCGACTACGGCTGAGTAAAGCAACTTCGGAGTATAAGGGATGAAGCATTATTAAGTATATTCTATTAGTAAAGGATGCATATGAGGAATTTCGAGAGGTCCTATAAAGAATTGAGTGGAAGGAATTGAGTTAGTATGACTTTGGAAAAAGATAAGCATCACTTTGAACAACCAAGTATGAGTCAACTTGGGGAAAGAATATCTTTTAGTATATGAGGAGTTTTGAAGTGAAATAAAATCCTAAAATCAAGTTCAGGAAGTCTAGTTTCCAACGCAACAAACCGCGTATCGATCCGTCATCGGAATCAAAAGTTTTAGGTGTTTCAAGACGGACTGCCAGGGCAGAGGCTAACTCTGCGCGAAAGCATCAGGAAGTAGCGCGAACGCGCAGAGGATTAACTGAGCAACTCTGCGCGAACGCGCCACAAGGCTGCGCGATCGCGTAGAGCAAATTCTAGGTCGGTGCAACCTGACTCTAGAACACTCTATAAGGAGATTTACCCCCTCATTCAAAAACACCTCAAAACCTCTCCAATATTATGGAAATTTCCCTCAACCTTCAAACACCAAATTTTAGCCCGAATTAAGTGTAATCTCCGGATTCAGATTCGGACACCGTATAGTTACGATTATAAAATCGTATTGCGGTGGATCTTGGCTGGGATTCAAGATGGATAATGAAGATATTGCGGTTCCAGCGAGAGTAAGGTATGAATCTTCCCTTATTGATATTAATTCAGGCTACTTACGGAGATAAAGCTACTAAATAATTGTATAATGAAGTTGGTTAGTTAAGAAATTTGGAAAACATCATGTGGGATGTTTTATGGAGCATATTGGTGTTGATAATGTTGTTGTTGATGTTGGTATTGTTGTTGTTGTTGTTGATTGTTGGATTGTGATTTCGGGCTAGGCATACAAACAGGGGAGATGCTGCCGGAATTTCGGCAGATTCTAAACGAAATTAAATTGAAGGCTTAAGATGGGCGTATGACATTGAGCCTAACAAAAGTATGAATGGTTTACATGTAGATTTTCGAGGTTGGAGGGATAAATGTTGAGTGGCCAAGGAGACCGAAAGGTATGTTCATGCTAGTCCCTTTCTTTTCAAAGGCATGATTCCTTTCTTGTGAATCTATACATGTCTTCCATAATGTCCTTATTTCCTAAAGCTAGAGATTCATGATTCTTAAAGTCTTATGATGTTAAAGATGAGTATGCTTTTACGATGATAACGATGATGATGATGACCTTATTTCTAGAAACTCCAAAGTTATGGTTTTAATGCTATCATGAGATCATTGAGTATATTTCTTGATTTTCTTGATTTCATTCATTGTTGTTGACCTCACCTTATGATAATTGTTCCTTCAAGGTGAGATATAGTTATGATGATTATTCCATAATATGAATCGGAGGTTACCGACCTTATGTCACTCCAAAGAGTTGTAGCTTTTATTTGGGCTCTCATTCATGCTACTTATATTATGTATGTATATTAGCTACGTATTTATGGGATATGGGGAAAGATGAGGCATTATATATGCATAGCCACCTGATTAGTTGGTATATTATAATATCATCCCGGACGTGAGATGGCCGGACGCGGGATATATGGGTATGGATCTGGTTGCACGTTCCGCAGCAATATAATATATTTATGGATCGGGTTGCATGTTCCGCCGCAATATAATATATTTATGGATTGGGCTACACGTTCCGCAGCACTATTATGTTATATATGTATGAGAAATGTTTTCATGAAAAGGCTAAGCATGCATGATATCTGCCTTAAGAGGCAATCGGAGGTAACGGCTATCTTTATCTCATATTATGTTTCATACTTCTTATTATATTGTTATTCATGCCTTACATACTCAGTACATTGTTCGTACTAACATACTTTCTTATGTACGCTGCGTCCATACCCACAGGTTCGGGTAGTCAGCCAGACGATCCTGCCGAGTAGGACCTCCACTCCGCTGTAGTCAGTGCGCTCCATTTGATTTGGAGCTGCAGCCCTTTTTGGTATGCTATCTTGGCATGTAGATATATGGGTACGATAGGGCCTTGTCCTGTCTTCTCTACAGTTCATATTCCGTAGAGGTCTGTAGACAATTGTGTATAGTAGGAGTGTCGTGTAGCTATGTCAGCTTTTACTTTGTTGTACAGCATATGTAGTGGCCTAGTTGGCCTACAATGTTATCCTTGGTATGCATGATTGTTTAAATATATGTATGAATGGGTTGTGAGTTTTTGATGCAAAGTTCATTGTGTTAATTCTATAGAAGACGGTATAGTTCAGTTATGAGTTATGTATGGGCCACCAGGTTAATCAGTAAGAAATAGGTACGAGTATAGGGGTGCTTGGTCAGTAGTTGTCGGGCACTCGTCACGGTTCATCGGTTTGGGCCGTGACAGCGAGTGAGTCTGTAGCATATTTTTATGTATGAATGCATATTTGGTTTTTATCTACGAGGTCTCAAGTGATTGTCAGATTTCGAGATTGAGTTAGTGAAAAACCAGAATATTCTGGTGTCTGTAGTCCGCCGTAGTGGTACCAGTTGCGCTGTAGCGAGGCCTGGTCCGCTATGGAGAGTGTGTGGGAATGGTGGTGAGTCTCCACAGTGGCTGGTAGTCGGCTGTGGTAGACTCGTGACAGCGAATGGTTACCGCTGTGGCAGGCTCACTGCAGTGGATAGGTTACCGCTGCAACGGATGACGGGACCAAAATCTTATTTAATGCCTAGTTAAAACCCTTCATTTCCTATGACTTCATTTATTGTTTCTGAGCATCTTTTGAGGCGACTTGAGGAGTTCTTGGCTGATTTCTCTTGTGGGTGTCACGACCCATCCGGAGGGCCATGACGGGCACCGGAGCTAACCTACCGAGCACCACATGACATACATGCATCACATAATCATAGCTGAGTGGGCCATAATGCTAACTAATAGATATCATAAACTGGAAGGGATACAAGCCCGAGGGATACACACGTCATCAAAACTGTGCCCATGTATACAAGACAACATAGCAGTCAAATAATATAACAAAATATGGATCGGGAAGGTCATAGAACATCTAATTGTGCATATTTGTCTACAAGCCTCTACATGGAATGCATAACATAATAAGGACGGGACAGGACCCCGCCATGCCCAAATGTACACAAAAGGATCATACCAAGATAAACTGCAACTCCGAAACAAGTGGAGTGCTCCTGTTCAATCACTCAAAAGATAGCCTAAGGGTCTGATCCATCTCCCTATCTACCTTCAGGCATGAACACAGCGTCCACAAACAAAAAGACGTCAGTACGAATAATGTACCGAGTATATAAGGCATGGAGAATAACATAATAAAGATATAAAAAGCAACAAGAGATAAGAGAAATAACATGTACATTTGAAAGCCTCTTAAGGCGGATGTCATGCATGCTTTCCGTTTTTAAAAAACACATTTTCATACATATACATATATCATAATACTGTACCCGTCCATATAGGCTCGGTGTCATCCGTACTCGGTCATAATAAGGCTCGGTGTTATCTGTACCCAACTGCAGTGGTGTGCACAATATGTGTTGTACCTGGCCGACTATAGCACGGCTCAGTGTGAGAAAATAGCTCTATATATATAAAGCATGCATGAGAGCTCAAAGAAGCATTATGCCTCTATCGGAGTGACGTAAGGTCGGTTAACCTCCAATTACCATTATGGAACTATCATCATGAACATATCTCACCTTGAAGGAAAAATAACCATAAGGTGAGATCAACATCGATGAATAAGATCAATAACCATAAGATAAAGATCCATAATCATGAGACAAATACATACAATATCATAAGAACATCAAGAACCATAAGCTTTTAGAATTTCTAAGAATGGAGTCAATGTGGATATCATTCGTATAGGTTGATTTCGGTAAGAACATGCCATAAGAAAGAAAGGGACAGCCTTACATACCTTGTCGTCTACTTAACCACTCAATGTCTTTCCTCCCGAGGTAGAAAATCTACATTCAAGATAATTCATACAAAGGTCAAGTTGTTGAAACTCTCATGAGGTCAAACTAAATTAATTGGTAAGCTAATGAAAGTCGGGCAGCATTTCCCTTATATCATCTACTTCCACCAACTCCAAAACAACTCCCTAACAACAATAAAAACATCAAAAATACCATAACCAAAAGATTACATTCAAAATATACTCAATTAAGTCCCAAAACTTCTTTTCATAATCAATCCGTAACAACAACTTCAACACAACACCTTATGACCTTTTCTCCAATTTCTTTTCCTCAAATCTTAGCATAATTACCACATAAACTCATAAACATGAAACTAAGTTGAAATCTTACCTCAAAATTCAAAAACACTTCAATCCCAAGATAACTTCACCTTGAAATACCCTCCAAAGTTTCTACAACAAGAAGAGACAAGTTTAAACCTCACTTTGAAACCCTAAGTACTTTGATCTTTGATTTAGGCTTGGAGAAATGTATGAATATGTTAGGAGAGGTTTCTAGATCTTTTTTGCACTTGGGGTTATGTTTAAAATGACTTAAAATGAAGAGGGGTCGTAATATATAAAATCGGGAAAATTCCACTGCCATTACAAAATATAGCCTGTATTTATGGCCGTATAATATTGTATGGAAAACCCCCTGACCATATAAAATTATACAATTCGTACAATGGGTCGTATTTTTCCATCTCAAAAACTGCCTTCTCTAAAAAAAATTTAAATCCTTAAATATGGTCCATATCTCAAAATACGGACCATATCTCAATTATACGGCCCATATATTACTTTTCCCAGAAACAACTTTTGACGTACCTTTCCGCTTCGATTCACTTATTCTCTAATCCTTCTGTAATTTATAAAACATGAACTTAAACCCTTATAAGCATAAGTTAAGCCTATCCAACCTCGTATATCTTCAGAAATTGTCCCGGGGTCCGAAACTAAAACAACTACCGTACGATAAATCTAAATGTATAAAACTACAGGGTGTAACATTCCTCCCCCCTTAGAAACATTCATCCTCGAACGTTAACTTTGTAGTTGCAGCTCTACCAACCTGCCACACAGCAACCCAAACCATATAATGCAACACGTAGGCCACAACAAGTAATAACAATAATGGCCTCACATGACCAGTAATCATAAGAAATTGAACAATACGCACCTGAAGGCAATGGAATCTCTGTCTGGACCTTCTCTGGGAGTGGAAACAAGTGCGTATACCTGGATCTCATATCTTCCTCAGCTTCCCAAGTCATTTTCTCGACATTCCTGTTTCTCCAAAGAACTTTAACTGAAGCTACATCCTTAGTCCTCAATCTCTGAAGCTGTCTATCTAGTATAGCAATAGGAACCTCTTCATACGATAGTTGCTCGGTAACCTGAACATCATCAATGGGCATGACTCTTGAAGGATCTCCAATGCACTTACGAAGCATCGATACATGGAAGGCCGGATGGACTGACTATAATTTTGGAGGTAGATCTAACTCATAAGCTACCTGGCCCACTTTACGTACAATCCTGTAAGGTTCAACGTACCAAGGACTAAGCTTACCCTTCTTACCAGATCACATAATGCCTTTTATTGGCGATACCTTCAAGAATACCCAGTTATTAACTTGGAATTCTAAGTCTCGTCGACGATTATCTGCATAAGACTTCTATGAATCTGAGTTGCTAACAATCAATCCTGAATAAGCTTGACCTTCTCTCTTTTGTTTGTTGAATCAAATCTGGCCCTAAGAGCTTAGCTACCACCATTTCAGACCATCCAATAGGTGACCTACACTTTTGCCCATATAAAGCTTCATACGGGGCCATCTGGATACTGGAATGATAGCTATTATTATACATGAAATCAATAAGTGGAAAATGATCATCCCAACTACCTCCAAAGTCTATCACACACGCCCGTAACATAACCTCGAGGGTCTGAATAGTACGCTCAGCCTGCCCGTCTGTCTGGAGATGAAATGTTGTGCTGAGGATTCACTTGAGTCCCCAAGCCCTTCTGAAAGGACTTCCAGAAGTTAGCTGTAAACTGTGCACCCTGTCAGAGATGATAGATACCGGAACACCATGGAGTTGGACTATCTCCTTAATGTACAGCTTCACATAATTCTCAGCTGAGTAAGTAGTCCTAACATGCAGAAAATAGGCTGATTTTTTAAGTCTATCAACAATAAACCATATGGAATCATATAAGTCTATCAACAATAAACCATACGGAATCATACTTAGACTGAGACCGGGGAAAGCCTATAATGAAATCCATATTAATTGCTTCTCATGTTCACATCGGAATCTCGATAGCTTGTAATAATCCAATAGGATTCTAATGCTCAATCTTCACCTGTTGATAGTTAGGACACTCGGCTACAAACTCTGCTATGTCTTTCTTCATTCCATCCCACCAACAAACTTCCTTAATATCGTGATACATCTTTATTATCCTTGGATAAATAGAGTAGTGTGAGCAATGATCCTCTCCCATAATCTGACGAATTAATCCTGCAACATTAGGAACACATAGTCTACCTTGATATCTGAGAACTCCATCTACAAAAATTTCAAATGGTGACTTCTCTCTTGAGGGGCTATGTCACTATAATGAACTAGCACAGGATCCTCGTACTAACGCTCCTTAACTTCAACTACTAGAGATGAGACTGCCGAATCTTGGATAGTAACCCATGTATCGTCTGAGTCCGATAATCAAAATCTAAGGCTAGCTAACTACTGAAGCTCACAAACTAACTCCCTTTTCTCTGGCTGAACACAAGATAAGCTACGCATGGATTTGCGGCTAAGGGCATCGGCCACCACGTTTTCCTTCCCAGGATGATACAAGATATTGACATCATAATCTTTCAATAACTCCATCCATCGTCTTTGACGTAGATTCAAATCCTTCTGTTTGAAGATGTATTGAAGGCTCTTATGATTTGTATATATGTCAACATGACCGATAGAAGTAGTGCCTCCAAATCTTCAATGCATGAATCACCGTGGCTAACTCTAAATCATGGGTCGGGTTATTATTCTCATGCTTCCTCAACTACCTTGAAGCATAAGCTATTAGTTTATCGTGTTGCATCAATACACAACCTAAACTAAAACCTGAAGCATCACAATAAATAACGTAACCCTCCGATCCCTCCGGAAGTGTTAGAACTGGGACCGAAGTCAATTTGTTCTTCAACTCTAGAAAACTGCTCTCACAAGCATCCATCCACAAGAACTTAGCTTATTTCTGTGTCAGCTTCTTCAGTGGTGAAGCAATGGAAGAAAATCCCTCTATAAATCTCCTGTAATAACCTACCAAGCCCAAAAAACTACGAACCTCTGTTGGTGTCGTGGGTCTTGGCCAAGTCTTTATGGCATCAATCTTCTGAGTATCCACCTAGATACCATCAGCTGAGATAATATGCCCCAGAAAAGTCACAGAGTTCAATCAGAACTCACATTTAGAGAAATTTACATACAACTTTTGAGCTTGAAGAACTTTAAGGACAACACATAAATGATCTGCATGCTCTGCCTCTGATCGAGAGTATATCAGAATATCATCGATAAACACAATCACAAACAGGTCTAGGAAGGGCTTGAATACACTGCTCATCAAGTCCATAAATACCGCCGGTGCATTCGTCAACCCAGACGACATTACATGAAACTCGAAGTGACCTTATCTGGTTCTGAAAGTTGTCTTCGAGATATCCTTCTCTCTGACCCTTACCTAGTGAACCCTGATCTCAAATTTATTTTTGGGAACCATCTAGCACCCTGCAACTGATCGAATAAATCATCAATCCTCGAAAGTGGATACTTTTTCTTTATTGTAACCTTATTCAGTTGCCTATAATCAATGCACATCCGCAAGGAGCCATCTTTCTTCCTCACAAATAAAACTGGTGCTCCCCACGGCGATGTTCTAGGCCTGATAAAACCTTTCTCAAGAAAGTCCTTCAATTGCTCCTTCAACTCTCTCAACTCAACAGGTGCCATTCTATAAGGAGGAATAGATATTGGCTTAGCATCTGGTAAAACATCAATAGCAAAGTCAATCTTCCGTTCTGGCGGAAGACCTGGAAGCTCATCTGGGAATACATCTAGAAACTCATTAACTACTAAAACAAATTGAAGAGTCGGTGGCTTTGCTTCTGTATCCTGAACCCGGAC
The DNA here is from genome assembly GCF_029784015.1 of Lycium ferocissimum. Classification (NCBI taxonomy): domain Eukaryota; kingdom Viridiplantae; phylum Streptophyta; class Magnoliopsida; order Solanales; family Solanaceae; genus Lycium; species Lycium ferocissimum. The sequence continues at coordinate 65,822,099 of NC_081345.1, forward strand.
TAAATGATAAATACATCCCTTGGAAATTATCTTCCTTGCCTTGAGATAGGAAATAAACCTACTTCTCGGCGATGTTGTATTACCCTTCAACTCCAGGACTGGCTCTCCTGGAAATTGAAATCCAACCATCTTTATTCTACAATTAACATTAGCATAACAAGAAGCCAGCCAATCTATACCCATAATGATATCGAAGTCTACCATATCTAGCTCAATCAAATCTTCCACATTATGGCGACCACATACTATAACTACACAATCTATGTATACCCGTCTAGCTATCACGGGATCACCAACAGGTGTAGACACTTTAAAAGGTTTAATCAACTCGGGTTTCACCCCAAACTGACCATCATTAAAAGGAGTAACATACAACAACATAGAGCCTGGATCAATCAATACATATACATCATGATAAAATACTGATAGCATACCTGTAATGTTACACCTCGAAAAATTTCATGTCATTGCCTAGTGAATAGGCTAACGCAGGGTAAGGAGTATACGATATTTCTATAAGTAAGAAAGGTTATTTAACGATTTTAATTAAGATTCCAAAGACGTTGGAAGTAAGAGAAGAAAGTTCATTAAAGAATGTTGAGTACAAGTTGTATTTTGAAGAAGGATGTGTAAAGTATCGAGTTAATGTCAACTTGATGATGTCTTAAAGAAGACTTATAATGCTCCTTAGATTGGTAATGAAGTGTTAAACAAGTGTTAAGAAGGTTCCATAAGGATTGGAGATCAAACGAACGACGGAAATAATTTCTGAGAAATGGGGTTATACGACCGCTTATACGGTCCGTATAAGGGTCCGTATAACACCCAACAGGAAGATGTTTTCCCTGATGGTGAACCACAGACACTTATACGGACCGTACAATGTTATACGGACCGTATAAGTGGTCCGTATAATACCCGACGGGCTGAATAAGTTGCAAGTATAAATACATGTTCCCACTCTTATTTTCTCATTCTTTCCACTTCTCCATCTCTCTCAAGACTTCTAGAGGGTTCTACACATTTCATCTTCAAGAATACTTCATATCATAAATTCAAGTGAATCAAGTGCAAGAAGCTCACTAGGGTTCATCCAAGGCAAGAAATCCCTTTGGAAGTGGAACTAGGGTTTTCCTTAAGTGGAGTATTGCTATCCAAAACTCATTCCTACTCAATCAAAGGTAAGTTTTATGATCATTCCATGTTGTTTAACATATTGAGAGGTTGAAAGACTTGGATTATCGAAGGAAGTAGAAAATGGGTTACAAACATGAGAATAGTGACATTGTTGAGTAGTAGATTTGTTATATCCCATATTTCGTACGTCGGGATATTCTGAGTAGATTGTGAAAAGTTAAGGAAAAGGTCATTTTTTTTTCGATTTTGTTAGGAATGCATAAGTTGCATATTCATCCTTTTATTGGTATGGAGTGTTAAGGGTAAATTTGGAATAAGGAAATTAAGGGCAAAGAGTTGAAGAAAAAAAAAATATTCCAGGAAGTGGCCAAATGGCCAAAGTGGCCGTGGGCCCCACCCTAACTTGGCCAATATTTTTATGCCATGAAATGGCACATGTGTACACTACATATTTGTAGGAGTTGTATGTATATATATATATATATATATATATATATATATATATATATACAAATATTACCATGCAAGACTTAATCATCTTTGGTGACTTAGGAGAATTCTAGAAAATTGGAGAAAATTTGGAAAAGAAAAAAAAAGAAAAAGATAAAAAGAGTGCACATGACCGGCCATGTGCCAATACTTGTATATATATATGTATAAGTGATGAAAATATAAGACACAATTCATCATTTGGCAAGTCTAGAAAATTCAAGAAAAAAAAAGAAAGGAGAGGAGAAGGCACTCGGCCATGGCTGGCCGAATGGGTGCCATGGTGAGCTTGATCAAGGAAAATTTTTTCCTCCTAGATTTTCTACTAATTGGG
>NC_081345.1:65824158-65908545 GCF_029784015.1 Lycium ferocissimum
CTTGATCTTGTTTATAGAGGAAAAACTAATTCTTCTTATGAAATTAACAATTGTCATAATATAATACCTTACGTGTTCCCAATCAATATTGTTCAAATAGCAGTAAGTTATTTTTCATAGTGAAATTTTTATTTTTTACTATTTTGTATAAAAAGAATTAAAATACGCTAGTTAAAAAATACTAAGATCGTTTGTATAATTTTTCGGCGAAGTTTTTAGAGAAGTTCTTTATACATAAAAATAGAGAAGTTTTCTTACAGAAACAAAACGGTTTTCTTGGTTTGTATTTTTACTTTAAAAAATGGTTGCATAACGAAATGTCGATCCACACTGTGGAAAAGGTTAAGGGTACGTTAGGATAACTATTACAAAATACAAGGAAGTCAAAATTCTAGAGAACTTGATATAAAACAGAACCATTCTATGCCTTCAAAATTTTGATTTTTTACTTTATACTTTTTATGCATGTTTTGTAGGCTCAACAAACCCAATGAAATCATATTAATGGGTGCTAATACCTTTGAAGTATCGTGTCATCCAACGGAGAATGTCTGGAAGACAATAGTAAGAAAACGTGTTGAGTGTCGATCTGTTGCTGATGTAAGAAGATACATATTGGATGATTTTCTCTTGTATATGATAATACCTTCTTACATCCACACCAGATTTGCACTCAGCACGTTTGCTCTTATGGTAGTAAAACTGCAATACAACATGATTTTTGTTAAGGTTACAATAATTGATGAAGGGTTTATGTTTTGTATACTACCATGCACCAACAAGTTATTACCCCGCTAGAAGAATCTACTAAGCTAGCCACACTAATACAGATGAAAAGAACAAAATCATTATAAATTTATAATAGATAAGATATCTCATAGCTAGATAATGATCCTTTTGTTGATAAATTCTTTTAACATGGATGCAAGATATTGCAGTTTTTAGGAATTGTATTTACATCTATTTCTTCCAAGCTCCTTGAAGACCAATATCTTCTTTTTTCTGCTTAATATTTTGATGTGTGGACACAGGTTCAAAGGCTTTGACAGTGGCGATTGGAGAATTTAACTTTTGATGCTCTTACTGTTTGATGTCCTAGCTATTTTCAACTCTACAGCTGCTCGGCTGAGAGAGGTTGCTAATGAGAATTTTAAATACAAATCAATCCAAATCACCTCAGATCTTCCTCAAAATTTTGTACATATCCTTGTCTCGATATTTCCAGCGAATTCCAACCACACCCCGTCAAAGAAAATCTACTAAAAGTTTCATATACAAGCTATTTATTTCAAAATTGGAATTTGTTGAGAATTTACCATCGATGAACTGAGAGGAGTTTTGTGCCAATTCGTGAATAAAAAATTATACAGTATGTGTGAGCAACAAGTCTAGTGATCCATTCATGAATCAGACCAAGTTGGTAGATAGGAAAACAAGTTGTCGCGAAATGACTTTAAGCTAATCCCTTCTCGTTTCACCATTAAAAACTATATTTTTTTACAGAATTTTTATTAGAATCCGGCTAGCCAAGAAATGTATTTTAAAAAAAGAATGTTAAAATCGGGATTAACTATTTGCTATCAACTTTTTAAGCTTCAGTTACTAAGTCTAATCAATTGTTAAGTTTACACTTAAAGAACATAAAAGCATTTCACCCCAAAAAATAAAAAATAAAAAATAAAAAATAAAAATAAAAAATAAACATCCAGAAAAGTATAAAAAGAAACGTGAAAGTTACAAATTCCGTGCTCATTTACTCCAAGGAAGTTTAGCAAAAAAGGATTAAACTTTAGGATAATTACAGTAAACACTCTTAAAATATGATTCAATTTCAGATACACTCCCTATATTTCAAATAGCCACTAGGGGGTGAAAGCCTAGTGGCCTTAAAATAAAAAATAAAAAATAAAAAATATTTCAAAATCGAATGCTTACACCATTGTATTATGAAAATTCTACTCTTACAGCTCTTCTGATGAATATCAACTAAGTATATTAAGATATAATTATTAAATGACAAACTAAAACTATCAATAAAATATTTTCATGGAGTCATTTTTATGACTTAAAACGAAGATAAATTTTTTATTCATGTCTTTGACTAAAAAAAGAATAGATATCTTTTGAAACATTTATCTTTATAAACTCATGAATAGGAAAATGAACACAAATTGTTTAATAAAAAATGCTAACTATTAGTAATAATTTTCATTTACTTTAAATACGTAAGTTATTTGTAATTTTATTTGATTATACTATTTTATAATATAGAAATTTCTCCTTTTTATTTATTTTTTTGCTTCAGAATTATCTTAAATGTATTTAGTTAGATGAAGTTTCATTTGTGTAGGATTTCATTATATAAAAAATTTAAATATATTTAGAAAAATGGGATACTATCATAAGGTGTGTAAGTGTAGAATTTTCATAATATAAGGGATTTAATTATTTGATTCTAAAATACAAGAGGTCTATCCGTAACTGAATTAACCCTAATCTTTAATGGAATCAAAACAAACTATAAAAAGAACAGACAATATATTTGTATACGGTAAAAACCGGGTCAATGAGTGATCGGTGAGACCGGAGCCGAGGATAAGTCCAAATGAGCACAAGCATGTTCGATCTTTTCTTCACACCGGGATTTCATACCGGAGTAATGGACCCGAGACAAGAAAAGCGTGTCTGTTGGTCCGGATACGCCGATCCCAAATCAACGTGTTCGTTGGTCCGGATAACCGATTGTGAGGTTGCCACGCGCCAGAAAACCGTTCTGCCATTTACACTGACGATCGTATGGGTGTCAAACCGTACAATCATACTTTATCTTTTTAGGGTTTTTCTATTTCATAAGGCTTTTTGTGTTGCATTCATGGCCCACAAGGCATACCTATAAATAGAGGACATTCCTCCCTTTTTTTAGGTTAGCTTCTTTTCCGTATCTCAATATTGTAATAGTCAAATATATAAAGCTCACACCCAAAAGATATTGGTCCGGATCTCGTGGTGTTCTTCATTAGTTTGCTTATCCTTTCAATATTACTTAATATATTTGGCATAAATGAATCACCATTGGATATATATATATATATATATATATATATATATATATATATATATATATATATATATATATCGCAAGCACCTATTCATATAAATAACTACAAACAAGTCCATTGGCACTTCACACTAACCTATTAGATTAAAGTTCATCCACATATCCTATACCTCACTTACAAATTTAATTGTTACTGAAATTTGGGGTAAACAGTTTGGCGCCCACCGTGGGGCTAGGATAATAGTAGTTTTTTAATCTTTGCTTCTTCCTTCTTTCACCCGTTGATTGAAGAATCTGTAAATTTTCGCATAAAACGGACCTACTTGCAGATCCACAAAATGGCAAGCAGCGGACATTCCGGTCATGTGAACAACAACGAAATAGTAGCTGAAAATGAGAACAACAATGGGTTACGAAACCTACCTGCAGATCCAATCGACCCAAACTCCGTTGACTCGAAAGAAGGCCTCAACCGGCAGAATACCGTGAATCAGGAGAATGCCGCCTTTCCGGCCACCGATCCCTTGAATACTCATAACTCAATTACTTTGTCCCGGGCTCAAGGCCAGAAAACACCGGATACTCCGGATGAGATTAACTTACATTTAATATTTGAAATGTTGTAGGAACAAGGGACCGCCATAGCCGAACAGGGGATTGCTATAGCTCAGCTGCAGAGCAATAACGACAAGACAGCTCCGGTAAGATCAAAGGGGGTCACCGAGCCAAGACGGGACGAAGCACGGATAGTCGAGAGCAATGGATCCGGAGCCGGTTCTTCTACCGAAGTTTTGAAGATGCTCGAGACCTTGGCAAAACGGGTCGATTCAACGGAGAAGAGGGTGGAAAAGTTAACTCTCGGGTGGATCAGATCCCGGGAACGCCACCGATTCTGAAAGCGCCGGATTCAAAGAGATACATTCAAAGACCTTTCACTTCGAGTGTTGCTCCAAAGCTAATCCCGAAGAGGTTCAAGATGCCGGATATTACAAAATACGATGGCACAACAGACCCGCAGGAACATGTGACTTCATACACCTATGTCATAAAGGGCAATGATGTCAAAGAGGATGAAATTGAGTCCGTGTTGTTGAAAAAATTTGGGGAAACACTCTCGAAAGGAGCATTGACCTGGTATGACCATTTGCCCGAGCATTCCATCACTTCTTTCGAGATGCTCGCAGCTGCGTTCATCAAGGACCGTGCTGGGGCCAAAAAGGTGCAGGCCCGGAAAGCGGACATCTTCAGGATAGCCCAAAGGGACGATGAGTTGTTACGAGAATTTGTGAACCGCTTCCAAAGGGAACGGATGGAGCTCTCTCCGGTTCCGGAAGAATGGGCAGCGCAAGCTTTCACCAAAGGGCTTAATCCTCGGAGCCTGACTGCTTCATTCAAACTGAAGGAAAACTTGTTAAAGTACGAGGCTGTAACCTGGGCAGATGTCCATAACAGGTACGAATCTAAGATTCGGGTAGAGGATGACCAATTCGAACTTCCCCCAGGACCTATAAATATGAGCAAAAGCTCTGAGAGGTCGAGAAAGAATTACGAACCGGAGACAAGGCTATCAAGAGAAAGATACCGACCGTACTCTTAATCGGAAAAATCGAGTTTCAGGTCGGAAAAATCGAGTTTCAGGTCAGAAAAATCGAGGGTCGGCCCCAGTCACTTCTCTAGTAGGAGCGATAAACGAGATGAGCGCCCGTCAAACAGTCGAGGCTTGTTTTTTAGAAGTGATGCCGTGAGTTCGGTTAGCCATAAAGACGAACCGATGATATCGGAATACAACTTCAACATCAGTACCTCGGACCTTATCTCGGCTATCGGCCATACCCGAGTCAACGGGAACCAAATGTGGTGTGTGAGTATCATGAGACACATGGGCACAGCACTGAAGATTGTCGCCAGTTAAGGGAGGAGGTGGCTTGTTTATTGAAAAATGGCCACCTTCGAGAATTTCTGAGTGAACGAGCCGAAAACCACTACAAAGAAAGGGAGAGTCACAAACGAGCTGAACCGGTGGAACCTCAACATGTGATCAATATGATAATTGGGGGAACGGATGCTCCGCGAGGTCCAGTCATGAAAAGAACAAATGTCTCAATTGTACGAGAAAAGCGCACCCGGGACTACGTACCCGAGGGCTCCATCTCCTTTAGTAACGAAGATGCAGAAGGCATCATTCAACCGCATAATGATGCATTGGTAATTTCTATCCTTATTTTTAAATCACAGGTTAAACATATTTTGATTGACCCAGGTAGTTCAGCCAACATCATCCGTTGGAGAGTGGTCGATCAACTGAGGCTGCTAGACCAGATTGTGCCGGTAGCTCGGGTACTCAGTGGGTTCAATATGGCTAGCGAAACTACGAAGGGAGAAATTTCTTTGCCGGTCAACATTGACGGCACCATACAGCAGACGATGTTCTACGTCATCGAGGGAGATATGAAGTATAATGCTTTGCTCGGTAGACCATGGATTCATAGCATGAGAGTAATACCATAGACATGCATCAGTTGCTAAAGTTCCCAACTCCGAAAGGGATAAAAACTATCCGAGGCGAACAGCCCGCAGCAAGGGAAATGTTCGCGGTCGAAGAAGCACCCCTCTTTTCAAAGAATCCGGATCAAAGAGATGAAGAATCAATCAAAGGCAAGGCCACCAAATAGCAATTAAAGAATATGGGTTCGGAAGCAGAGCAGAAGGAAACGGACCCGGTTGGTGAAGAGGGCGATTTCGGCTTGCCTAGATCATTTGTATCATCGGATGATTCGGATGCAACCAAGTCTACTGTGGAGGAGCTGGAGCAAGTCATCTTGTTCGTACATCTACCAGATAGAAAGGTATTCCTGGGCACGAGATTAACCTCGGAGCTCAGGAACAAGTTAATAAAATTTCTTCAAGCTAATGCCGATTGCTTTGCGTGGTCCCATATAGACATGACAAGTGTACCAATGAAGTCACAACGCATAAGCTCAGCCTCGATAGAAAATTCCCTCCGGTGAAGCAAAAAAAGAGACCAATGGCTGAGCCAAAACATGCCTTCGTAAAAGATGAGGTAACAAAGCTTTTAAAAGTAGGCTTTATCCGGGAGGTGAAGTAACCGGACTGGATAGCTAATGTAGTTGTGGTGCCAAATAAAGATAATAAATTTAGAATGTGTGTTCATTATAAAGATCTGAATAGAGCATGCCCGAAGGATTCATTTACGATGCCTCACATCGATCGAATGATCGACTCGACGGCCGGGCATGAGATGTTAAGTTTTCTCGATGCTTACTCTGGGTACAATCAGATCCAGATGCACCCGAAGGATCAAGAGAAAACCTCCTTTATTACCCGATACGGGACTTACTGTTATAATGTCATGCCATTCGGATTAAAAAATACCGGCGCAACTTACCAACGCCTAGTTAACAGAATGTTCGAAGAACAGATAGGAAAAACCATGAAAGTTTATATTGATGACATGCTAGTCAAGTCCCTGGAAACAGAGGACCATTTAAAACATTTGCAGGACCTTTGATGTACTTGGAAAATACAACATGAAGCTGAATCCGGAGAAGTGAGCCTTCGGTGTCCGATCGGGTAAATTTTTAGGCTTCATGGTGTCGAACCGGGGAATTGAAATCAACCTGGACAAGATCAAAGCTATTGAGGATATTGAGGTGGTGAATAATGTCAAGGCCGTATAGAGGCTCACGGAAGGATAGCAACTTTAAGCCGGTTCATTTTGAGGTCATCGGATAAAAGTCACCGTTTCTTTTCACTACCGAGAAAGAAGAATGACTTCGTCTGGACACCGGAATGTCAAAGGGCTTTGCAGGAATTGAAAAGGTACTTATATAGCCCGCCCCTACTGCACACACCGAAGGCAGATGAACAGTTATTTCTATACCTTGCCGTGTCTGAGGTAGCGGTAAGCGGTGTTTTGGTCTGAGAAGAAGCAGATACGCAATTCGCAATCTATTATGTTAGTAGAACCTTAGGGGATGCGGAGACTCGTTATCCACACCTCCAAAAGTTGGCTTTGGCATTAGTAAGTGCATCGAGAAAGCTAAAACCTTACTTTCAATGCCATCCGATATGTGTAGTAACTGCTTACCCGCTAAAAATGTCATGCATAAACTAGAGTTATTAGGTAGACAGACCAAATGGGCTGTAGAGATTAGCGGGTATGATATCGAGTACAAGCCTAGAACAGCTATTAAATACCAAATCTTAACCGATTTTGTGGCAGACTTTACCCCCGCCATGATTCCCGAGGTAGAGAAAGAGCTTTTGTTGACCTCCGGAAAGGCTTCGGGTATCTGGCCTCTACATACAGACGGGGCATCAAACCTGAAAGGTTTCGAGTTGGGCATTGTTCTTAAAACCCCCATCGATGATGTCATTAGACAATCGATCAGAACTATAAAATTGACTAACAATGAAGCCGAGTACAAGGCTATGATTGCAGGTTTGGAATTGGCTCGGAGTCTGGGAGCCGAAACAATCGAAGCAAGATGCGACTCTCTCTTGGTCGTGAACCAGGTGAATGGCATCTTCAAGGTCAAGGATGAGCGAATGCAAAGGTACTTAGAGAAAACTCAGGTGATATTACACCGGTTCAAAGAATGGACCATGCAACACGTACCCAGGGAGCGGAACAATGAAGCCGATACATTGGCCAATTTGGGCTCTTCGGTCGAAGCAGAGGAACTCAAACCCGGTGCCATAGTCCAATTGATGAACTCGGCGGTAGAAAAAGGTCAGGCCCAGATAAATATAATGGGTCTAAATTAGGACTGGCGCAACAGATACATCGACTACTTGCAAGATGGGAAGCTCCCGAGTGACCCAAAAGAATCACGATCACTTCGGACCAAGGTAGCTCAATTCTGCTTGGTAGACGGCCAATTGTATGGACGGTCTTTCTTCGGACCTCTTGCCAAATGTTTGGGTCCCGGAGAAACAGATTACGTGATGAGAGAAGTCCACGAGAGTAACGTTTCGGGTGGTCATGATTCGTTAAAAAGCACGATATCACATTTTTTCCAATTTATTGATGCGGAAAGGATTGGTTCGAAAAATTATCACATGTACGGCTATTACCGGAACCTTAATTTTATGGAGGAAGATGCAAAAAATTTTATCCGAAAATGTGATGGGTGTCAAAAGCACGCCTTGATGATTCACCAACTTATCCTTTTTAAAAGATGACATTTGGGAGTTGGGTTCTTCATCTATTGGTTAATGATTTCCCCTTGGCCGTTCATGAAGTGGGGGATGAACATCATCGGTCTATCGTTACGGGCACCAGGTACACACAGACAATGCTCGATTCATTCCTCTTCCTTATGACCGACTACTCTCCAAAGTGGGTTGAAACGCATTAAGCTTTCGAAAATATTAGAGAAAAGGAGGTTATTAACTTCATATGGGACCATATTAACTCGTCCCCTTTCTTGTTTCGCATCCGACGCCGAGATATCTCCTTCTCTGATAACGCCCTACCGCCTTCGTTGGCGCAAGGTCAATAACCCTCCCACCTCTTCTCGGCGGTTTTTACACTAAAAATTGAAGATCAATTGTTGGGAAGATAGTATCGGTTCCGTATCACCCGAGTGCAAACGGGCAAGCGGAATCCACAAACAAAACAATAATTCAAAATCTAAGGAAAAGGCTTGAAACATCGAAACATAAATGGAGGGAAGTTTTTCCGGAGGCATTATGGGCTTAAAAACGTCAAAGTCGAGCACAGGAGAGACACCATTCTCGTTGGTCTACGGGGCCGAAGCTCTAATTCCCGTAGAATTTAGTGAACCGAGCCTCCGATTCCAATACGCCACCAACAGGTCAAACGAGGAGGCTATGTCCGTAAAGCTCGACCTGGGGGACGAACTACCCAAATATGCGCTGGTCCGTTTAGCGGCTCAAAAACAGAGAATGGAGAGGTACTTCAACCGGAGGGCCAATCTATGACATTTTCGAGTTGGGGACTTGGTACTTCAGAAAGTTATTTTGAATACCAAGAACCCCAATGATGGGAAATTAGGTCCAAACTGGGAAGGGCCATACAAGATAACCGGAGTAACGGCAAAGGATCGTACCAACTGAATCCATGGACCGGCAACGATTGCGCAATAACCGGAATGTGGCTCATTTGAAGAAATACTATTGCTAAGGTATGGATACCTACCCTTGTGATCATCTTTTATTGACCTATCCTTTTTTGCAAAAGTGGTATCGAGATAAACCCCGAGCGGGTGGGGTTAGGTCTGAAAACACATGTTGCGCTCTTTTTCTTAGTTCGATTTTATCCTAAAGTGGGTTTTCCGACAAGGTTTTTAACGAGGCAACAAGTACAACGTGTTACTTTATGAAAACAAGGCAAAGTACTCGGAAACGGAGGGTCTGCCCTTCGCTGGGGACTTAATAGTGCTTACCCGATCATGCTGCTCGGATAAACACTAGGGGACTATCATACCCACATCAAGGCCTATCCCGGAAAGGTAGAATGAGTTCAACTCACCGAAACAGATGAAGAAACAAAGAAACAAGGCCTATCCCGAAAAGGTCTTTGAAATTTTATGCTTCTTATTTTTGTGTAAACCCGGACCTTCTGTGTTAGGTTTCAATGTAAGGACCAAAAGAATTGTGTCCAGCTAGTATTTGCTACGGCAAAAACAGAAGGAAACGGATGAAATCCTCATATTATGTACGTACAAACACTATCTATATAAAGAAGTGTTATGAAAGCATACGTCTCGGACACGTCTTTGTATTAAATACCCTATACCGGGGATTATTATCAAAATTTGGCAAAGGCAGCAAGGTCAAGATGAACCGAGCCCAAAATCTTTTAACACCCTCGAGTGGGGACTCTTAAAATTTGATAAAGGCAGGGATTCAGGTATCCGAACCTAATCTATTATAAGTAGACGGTCGGGAAAGGTTCAAACAAATTAAAAACCTCGACCCAAAATTCTCAATGTGATTCGGAGACGTTTGAATTCACAAAGCACAAATAAGCCCCGAGGCCAATACTCAATGAGTTAAAAAAGGCTCAATTCGGATAAAAAGGTAGCTCCGAACCTTGGCTATATCCCATACGATACGAGCGTTTAAGGCAAAAATCGTAGCATACATTTGAATAAAAGAATAAAGAAAACAACAGCCAAAAAATGAAAATATGCATTTCATAAACCAAGGCTTTACACTTAGACTTTTAACACAAGTCAAAACAAAAACAAAATGAAGGCTCGTACAGGCCCTAGTCTACTCGGTATGGTTGGAGCTGGAATTATCAGAAACCATTTGCTCGGAGTCTTCAGAGTCGACATCAAGGGATTTCTTAGCCCTGTCCTCGATTTCTTTGGCTTCGAGTATTCGGGCCTGGATGTCCTCCAACCCTCTTTGAACTTGTTCGAGGGTAGCACGCCGGGATTTCCACCGTTCGTACTCGATCAAAATCGTAGAACGAGCCTCGACAGCCTCCATGTCTTTAAGAGACTTTTCTAGATTAGCCTCGACTTTTTTCAATCTAGCGTCTAACTCGGATCTCACTTCAAGAAGAGCTATTCGAATTTGATTAGCCGATTCAAACTCAGTCTGAAGCAGATCATTGGCCTCAGTAGCCTCCTCGAGCTTGCTCTTGAGCTCATCACTGATCCGAGCTCGAGTCTCGACTTTCTCCTCTGCCACCCTCAGTTTCTCCTTGTCATTGGCACTCTCGGATTCAAGCTGGTGATGCCTTTTTGCCATCTTCGCGGCTTCAGCCTTGACCGAGTCAAGTTCACTCCAAAGTTGGGAAATAGTGGCCTCGAGTTCACCAAGCCTCATAGTAAAATTGGCATTGTCTCGGCCAAGATCGACGTTATCCGCCTCCAGGAGCCAGTTCTTTTCAATCATATCGGCCAACTTGGACTTTAAGCGCAGGTTCTCGGCCTTTGCCATTTTGAGCTCGAATTGAAGGTTGGGAAGAACAGCGGCCTGACTCAACTGATCTTCTTTCTCCTGCAGGAGGAATTGAAACTTCTCCGTCTCTCCGCCCTGGGCATCCAGTTGGGCCTTTAAGTCGTTAACCTCGTGTTGGGCCCGGATAAAGCCCTCATTAACGAGCACAACACTCTGTAGAAGAAGAAGCAAATCAAGTTAGGAAATTGAGTAAACAAGAGTAGAAAATTGCACATCAGTATTATGAAAGACGAGCATAAAGTTTACCCGGTTGCCTGCATGCATGCCCTCATTTATAAGGCACTGCCAAGGAACCCCGGCCATTTTTTCCTTATCCGAATCTGAAATAAGAGGCCTTAGATAACTTCCAACCCGCACGGGGGGGATAAAAAACTACAATTCTCGGGGACGGTGACCACAGCCGACCTCGTCCTTCTCGGTTCTACACTGGGGGCTGGGAAAATACCTACAAGAGTGTTCCTCGCGCCCGTTTCAGTGGATCGGCTAGCCGCCCTCGTGGCCCGAAGAATGGGAAGATGGCCAAACCCGGCAACTTCCCCGGCTACAGGAGGGATATCTGAGAACATGTCATCCAGGTTCTCGGACCTCGATGCAGGAGAAGAAGAGATCGGAACGGCTCCAGCAGCCCCGGTAGATGAGGGTACCTCGGATGTGGTAGCTTGGTCGCTACCGGGCAATAGGATGGTAACCATTATAGCCTCGTTGTCCGGGGCTGATTCAGCCCTTTGATCAGCCTCGATGTCCGAGGACGGGCCAGATCTTCTAGGCTCTCTCACTCATGGTGCCGTCTTCGGGTGAGGCATCACCTGAAATGTCGATAAATTCAATGGACCTTAGAGGAATCGAAAAAAGAACATCGTCTTCCCCACCTATGTTCGGGGTCAGAATGGCAGTTCCTTCCTCAGCTGTAGACGAGGGCTGAATGGTAGTTTCTTCCTCGGGAACAAAGGCGATGAAGGGGCCCGCATCAGCCCTTCGAATAATATTATCGGGCTCGGATTCATCCCTCAGTGTCCGAACTTTGCTCCTCGACCTTTTCTTTTGTTTCTGCCCTTTTTGCCTAGGGTTTCCTTTGCCTCTTTTCGGCTGCGGCAATAAGCCGGGATGATCCTGTCGTATCAAATTCAGATGCCGGTGTGGGTGCTCAGCTGTTGGTTCGGGCCGTGGCTCCACAGAGCCTTTGGGCAAGCCTGAATATCAAAAGAGTTATAGAAAGACAAGGCAAAACGGGAGGGAGCAATAAGTACCGAATCAAGGGGAAGATTACCATGATTTTGGGCAAACCACCGGCCACGGGACAGGTCTCCCCATGTCCATTCAGCGTGAAGGTATTCACGATGATTGCCTCAACCACTCGATAAAGGTTCCTGAAAAGCGTCGGTATCCATACCTCTACGAGATAAAAAAAAAAAAAAATATATATAGATATATATATATATATGGACATATATAAGAGGAAAGACAACTATAGAGGAAAGACAACTGAGAAACTTACGGCTGTTATTCCACTTTTCCGGAAAGGGCATATAATCAGCCGGAATGATGTCTGCGGTCCTTACCCGGACATAACGTTCCAACCATCCTCAATCTCTATCCTCGTCGAGTTTGGAAAGAATCGGGTTCCGACCTCATTTGGCGACCTTTATCACCCCCCCTCGGAAGATCCTTGGGCTATACAATTGGATGAAGTGTGCCAACGTGTATTCCTTGTTGGCATTTAGACAATAGACGGAGGCAAGCCACGATCCTCCATATAATCGGCCCGATTTAGGCTAAGCATACATTGTATGTCCGGCATATCTCGAGAATAACCGAATCAATTGGGGGATCGAGTTTGAGCGTGAACGGGTACGTGTAAACGTACAAGAACCCTTCTTTGTAGTCAGTAATGGACTCATCGGGGCAGGGGGCAAACACTTGCACCGGATGCTTATCCCATCCATAATCGGCCCGGACCTGAGGGAGAAGATCCTTTGTAATTGACGAAGGGTACCGCCTCACGTCGAAACCCCTATCCGCGATTTGTACCGATTTCTCAACGGTAAACTCGTGATTATAATTGGGTTTGGAAGGTATTATGTCCAGGGCGGTTGGTTCCACAAAGGTTTTTCCTTTGGGTTAAGAAGTAGGCTCGGTGCCCGGGGAAGAAACTGAGGGACCGTCCTGGGAAGCAAAATCGGTGTTGGCTGACATTTTAAAGATGAAGGAGTTGGTATGAAGATTTGAAGATGTAGATGAAAGTTTCAAGGCAGGAACAAAATAATGAAAGAGGAAGATTAGAAGGATTGAAGGCTCGGTTTGAACTTTGTTGTAGAAAACGTTGAAGATTCAAAGCAAGAAAGGAAGTTAACGAAAAAGCTTAAGATCAAAGAGGTAAGAAGTACGAAGTAGGAAGTGAGAAGTGAAAATGGAAAGTAAAAAATGAGCAACTTTGGCCCTTATATAGACGGTTCACTGTAGCAGTTACAGAGGACGGCCAATCGAGAGACAACACGTGTCCCAGAATTAATGGGACGTGACTTGAAGCGACGTGGGTTAAGGTGGTTCCCGAGGCTAGCCACTCGGGGTGAGACACATGGCCGAAGTCAGAAGGACGTGACATAACAGTTCCTGCCTAAGTTGAAGATAAGAACGAGCTTGTGGAACCACCGATTTTGGGACTTATCCACTTCCCGTCGCTCCGATAAAGCTACGATCCGAAAAGTGTGGGGACTATCTGTATACGGTAAAAACCGAATCAATGAGTGACCGGTGAGACCGGAGCCGAGGATAAGTCCAAATGAGCACAAGCATGTTCGATCTTTTCGACCGGAGCCGAGGATAAGTCCAAATGAGCACAAGCATGTTCGATCTTTTCTTCACACCAGGGTTTGTACCGGATGTAATGGATCCGAGACAAGAAAAACGTGTCCGTTGGTCCGGATAACCGGTTGTGAGGTTGCCACATGTCAGAAAACCGTTCTGCCATTTGCACTGACGATCGTACGCGTGTCAGACCGTACGGTCATACTTTGTCTTTTTAGGGTTTTTCTATTTCATAAGGCTTTTTGTGTTGCATTCATGGCCCACAAGGCATACCTATAAATAGAGGACATTCCTCCCCTTTTTGAGGTTAGCTTCTTTTTTCCATATCTCAACATTGTAATAGTCAAATATATAAAGCTCTCACCCAAAAGATATTGGCCCGGATCTCCTGGTGTTCTTCATTAGTTTGCTTATCCTTTCAATATTACTTAATATATTTGGCATAAATCAATCACCATCACACGCATATATATATATATCGCAAGCACCTATTCATATAAATATAACTACAAACAAGTCCATTGACACTTCACACTAACCTAATAGATTAAAGTTCATCCACATATCCTATACCTCACTTACAAATTTAATTGTTACTGAAATTCGGGGTAAAAAATATTGCATTCAATTAAGAAGGAAATCAAAAAAAAAAAAAAAAAAAAAAAGTAGGATCAGACTTGGCACTATCTATTTTAAGCCAAGAATCTTTCAAAAGTATAAAGGTTACATCTTCCTTTTCGAAAGTATAAAGGTTACATCTTCCTTTTAAGACATGTTCATTTACTTACAGAAAATTTAGTGATTTGAGTCAAGATGCCATATCCCAGACGTTATTAGACCTTAGAACAAGTTTCACATATTATTACACCATAAAACTGTTCTATTTTAACCGTTCTTCTCAGAGAAAATCCGATGATGGATAAACTAAAAGTTCGCTAATTAAAATAAATGAAATTCTGTTACCAATTCGAGAAATTATAATGTGGTATTGTGGATTTTGTCGTTGATTCTAACTAATACCGACCAAAACTAGTTCATAAAAAGTTCAACTTCTAATACGCCAAAAGCGTAAATGTTTTTTCTTACACCATGCCATTCAAAAGACAAATTGCAAAGTAACCGTTTATAGTAAGTACATGGTCCAAAATAGACGTAAGTAACCTGTTATAATTTAATAATAGTGTAAACATAATTTATGCTATCAATATGTCTAAGTTATAAATTTTAAAATAAATAAATACACAGTCGAAGACCTCCTATCTTCACAATATATCTAGACTACTACATAAAATCATGAAACTTTTGTATGACGTGTTGATCGAATTTTTACCCTTTAAAAAGTAGATTTCACATTAGATAAATTTATCATTTGATGATTTTCCTAATAATTTATAAAATTAATTAAAATTTTGGATATTAAATCTAACCTTATTTGGACTATGTAAGAACGACCTTCCTACTAAAAAAATATATTTTCTATTCATCAGAGTTTTTGTATAGTATTTGAAAATCACACTATATTATTAGAACAATTAACTAAGATAATTTTGAGGAAAATACAAGAGAGCGAGAGAGAAGCGGTTCGCAAGAATTAATAACGCTAATAATTCTTACACCAAGATCCAAAAGTGAAATATTTGATCATTTTTTTTACAATTTGAAAATAGAATTCTTATTGGGTAAAAATATTTTAATAGTTAATTATTTAAAACTTGGATGAACTAATATTAAGAATCTGAATCAACACATTAATTTTTTTCATTTAAAATTAAGAACAAATAATTAAGTCTTTCAATTAGGTAATTAGCACAAGAATCAATTTCAATTTTTTTTCCAAATGCATCATAGAAATAAATAATTTCTTTTCGGGTTGAAAATTTTCCTTAGGGTACAGAAACTGAAATTTTTAAAAAGAGCAAAATCAGTTATAGTATACAGGAGTATTAAGAGTCAAATTGATCAAAATCCAAATTTGAAACAATAAGGATGCAATAGTAGAAGACATAATATACTTTTACTAAGTTGCCGTTACCATCAAGGATGTGGTGCAGCAGATGAGGGTACTCCTTTCTTAACCAGAGTCTCGGGTTCGAGTTTGAATATGAAAAAACCCTTGATAGAGAACGCACCTCCCGAATGGCCACTACACGGCGCAAATCCAGATTAATCGGACTCCAATGCGGGAACACTGGATGGGAAATAAAAAACAGTTATCGTTAATTATTTTTCTTTCTTTTTGCCTTCAATCGAACAAATAACAACTCTCTCCATTTATTTTATGTATCAAGTTGTTTATTGTAAAAATATGAATGTGTCATTAGTTATTGTTAGACTTTATATTGTCACTTGTTAATCTTTTACCTTTCCAAATATCTAAAAGATGAAGAGTTTCAAATTTTCACTTTGTGCTATTTGACAAATTTTTAAAGAATTGTGATTAAAATATTCTGATGTTGATAATTTGTTTTAACATTAAAAAAAAATAACAATTTTATAAGATATTCCCGCAAAATTATCAAAAATTAGAATGAAGCATCTGAAGGATGGTGGGACTTCTTAATTTATTTAGCTACTAAATGGGATGAATAGTCACAAATATTAGAAACTTATATTTTTTATTTAATTCTTTTTATAACCTAAACATATTATTTAATAGCAATAGTTATGTGTTTTTTTCAAAAAAACATGTATTTATTGATATGGTGGTATATCCGGATGTCCAGTTATACCAAAAAGGAGCTCATTTTATTCTTTTATAAATGTACTTTTATTCATGTATTGCTGGAAATATCTTTATTACATCATCACCAAATTATTATTATTCCAAGTCCGGAACCAAAATACCCCCAAAAAAAAAGATTTGGTACAAAAGTACCTTTAGCGCAGTATTTTACTGCGCTAAAGGATATTTCTCTCTCTCCTTTAACGTAGTAAAATAATGCGCTTCCCCATAAAAATCCATCTAAGCCGCCACTGGCTGGCAAAAAAAAATTTAAAAAAGCCATTGGAGGCAATTTCAAGGTGTTCCCCACTTCCTAATACGTCGTTTTCTATTAATTTTCATCGGAAAATTTTAGATTCTCTGTATGTTCAAGTCAAGGAGCAAGATTCTAAGCTCGAATTTTGGAGAAAAGCAGCGTACAACTCGATTAAAATAACCCTACAAAAATCTTCGATCAAGGTTTTCTACTAGGACTTTTGTTATTATTTTGTTATATGCATTTAGAGCTGTCAATATGAGCTTGGCCCGCGAGGCCGGCCCAACCCAACCCTTTATTTAAGTAGGGTTGGGGCTTTGGCCCATAAGCCGGCCAAAAGCCCGTCCTTTTTGTCCGCCGGCTCATGATGAAGCCGCCTAGCGCCTGAGGCCGTAAAACAATAATAAATAAATAAATATTTAAAAAATATATAAGTAAATTAATCAAAAAGATAAAAAGTAATGAGAAAAAAGAATGTACTTAATACTAAGTAGTAATTAGAAACTGGAGTAATACTTTTTAGTCTTAGAATTTATATTATGTTTAATTTCTTTTGAACGTGATCTGAATTAGTGATTAAAAATAATAATTTATATTTATTCTCTTGATATGAATTTGCGCAAGAATGGGTGGTAGAAGATTATATTTCATATTGCAAAAGTTTCATGTTCAAATTGTACCAGAAATCACTTAGAAAATGTTATTTCGGAAGACGAAAAAACTTAAACTACGTGCCTGCTCCCAGCTCCGCGGCCCGCTTAGGCCGGGTTGGGTTATTTTGTAGGTTCTTCAATTAAAAGGGCCAAATTCTAGCCCATTTAATTTTTTGCCCTTTAAGGTCAAGGTTGGGTGGCCACCCATTTTTGATAAAACTCTATATACATTATATTGTAAGCATGTTTAACATTTAATCGTCGTTAATTTCCAAATTTTTTTTTTTTTGTTCTTGATCGTGCTGGGCAGTAGCTTTTGCTATTGTTCCCTTTTTTTTTGGCTAATTTATTATTTGTTATATGTTTATGAATTGTTAATTTGCTAACTGTTAATGAATTGTTAATTTGTTAAATGTTTATGAATTGCTAATTTGTTATATGTTTATGAATTGTTAATTTGTTAATTGTTTATGAATTGTTAATTTTTTAATTTTTTATGAATTGTTAATTTGTTAATTGTTTATGAATTGTTTAATATAGTAATGTACTATTATTTGTAAAATATGCAATTATTAATTAATTAGTTGTTAGTTATTGATTATGAATTTTGATATTTTGTTAATTGTTAATGAATTATTATTTTGTTAATTGATTATGAATTGTTAAATCTATATTATTTTAAAAGCATGAATATATATGTTAAATAAAAAAAGATTATCTAAAAGAGAATAGTTAAAGTTCTTCTTTTAATATTTATGTTCACGGAAATAAAAATTATTATGAATTTCATAAATAGATACGTTAACGATAAAATGCAAAGTTTCTAGAAAAATATGTGGTCGACGAATATACTCTTTTAGTCTAATTTTATCATATTTATGTTGGCTATTTGGTCAACTAAAAATATATCATATATTCAAAATAGAGTTCTAAATAAATACTACTGCTGAATTTTGATTCCCAAACTAATTAACTTAAAAGTCTTTACCATCACATAATTCAAAACCCCGTGTCCTTACTATCCACTATTAAATTTACTGCACATTTAATATGACGAAAGTTATTCTGAAAAATAATTATTTTCTTCCAATATTTGGTTAGAGAGTGAAAATATTTTTTGGAAAAGACTACCTACTAAAGATTGATAACAAAATTACCAAATCAAATATTCAAAATGGTGCAAGGCAGTAAATATTTGATTTTTATACATTCAAAATAAATATTGTATTCAAGATAATAATTAGATATTATTTTTTCAAGTTGCTTATTAATAGAATATAAATAATATTATAAAAATCGACAAGAAATATTCATGCAACGCACGTACATAGAGACTAGTTACAAAAAATATAGTAATCTCATACTATGTTATTATGGCATTGTTACTTTATTTATTTGTGAAATTGTTTATCCCATGTTAATTATTCACAAGATATAATACAACATAATTCACATATTCCCTACAAATGATTAATTAGTTAATATAATTTCTCTTTAATTTCAAGAATAATGACTAATTTAGTTTCTACAGACCCGACTCTTTCATGGATCCGAATGTTCCCCCGGGGCCCGATGATCACCCGGGGCCCGATGATAGATCAGTATTGTCTTTGCAAGACAATCATAGGTCAGAGTTATTATGGGCTGGTACTATAGGGATATCGACTAGGCTCCGACCCCGTAGGCTGCAGAAAGCGTAGGCTATTTTACGCGAACACCCTCCATACCCCCGCGTCTTAGAGATATTGTTTCGGGGCTGTATCTATCGTTTCGTGTCCGTTGGTCGGGTACAGCATGATTGGGCGCTCATTACGGCCATGGTTGAGCGGTGGAGGCCGGAGACACATACCTTCCATCTTCGCACCGGTGAGGCCACGATTACACTTCAGGATGTGGAGGTCCTGTTTGGATTGCGGGCAGGGCTATTTAAAACCGAACCGAACCGCAACCGATTACCCAACCGCAAAATAACTTTATTGGTTTATTGGTATTGGGTAATTAGATTAACGGATGGGGAATGGTTTGGAATTTTATATTTAACGGCTTAACGGTGTGGGGACGATTTCCTCATTTTCCCTATCGGTTTAACCGTTAACCCGTTAAGAATAATTAAATTATAAATATATCCCTATGTACATAAAGTACTAAAGATTAGCAATACTAATACTAATCTTTGAGCCTAAAACTCATTTTTCTTCCCGCAACATGGTAGCAGTTTCTTATTTTCCCTATCGCTTCTGCCTGGTGTTTGTTTCTTATTATCTCATGTTACCAACTAGAATCATTCAAAACATTTTTACTTTCCTTGGATGTTTCTTCCCTTTTCTATGGTGAAGATGAGAACGAGATAGAATTACTAGTGGTTGTTTGAAAGAAATAAGTTTTCTTATGGACATTGACACACCTTAGTATGAAAATCCCATACTTAATCTGCACAGTTTATTTAATAACGATTCTTTAGTTAAAATTTAATTCGTATTTCCAATAATTTAAAATCATGTGTCCCAAGAATACCCACCATGAGTAATACATCCATTTAAATCATGCGATGTGAAGTAAATAGGGTCAAATGAGAGTTTGCAACCTATACACTATCAATATTGACCCTTTTGTGTTTTGATAATTCTGTATTGATGCAATAGTCCGAGCAATAGAAGGAAAAAAAAAATACTTTATTGATTAACCGATAAACTGACCGTTAACCGATCGTTAACCGCTAAATCCACACCGAACCAACCGATATCTTATTGGTTGGTTAGCAGATTAAAATATTAAAAAATCGATATCCGATAAGCCGAACCGTTAAGCACAATTATTCAACCGAACCGCCCGATAAGCACCCCTAATTGCGGGTAGATGGAAAGCCATTATACACTCGGTACGAGCCTCCTCCTGGTAGTACATTGACTAAGCTCACCCACTTCGTGCCTGATGATGTGGCCGCCAAATCTCGGGACAGAGTCGGCTGAAGATTAGTGCACTCTGCGCTTATTTAGAGGCAAAGGCTCCTGTTGAGGACGGCACCCAGCAGGATGTTATTGATCGTCATGCCCGTGTTTACCTGCTTATTATATTCGGAGGCATCTTGTTCCCGAACTCATTGGGTGCCTTTGTCGGTTTACGATATTTAGTCTTCTTGGAGCATCTAGACCGCTTGGGAGACTACAGCTGGGGCGGTGCTGTTTTGGCGTACCATTACAGATGCCTATACCGAGCGTCTATTGGTGTTGTCAGCGATGTGTATGGATTTTTTGCTCTTCTCTAGGTAATATTTTAAGTGTGTGTTCCTTTAATGTAAACAAACCTCTTGAAACGACGACTAAAAAAATCATATTTTCTAATATCGCATACAGTTATGGGCGTGGGAGAGGATGCTGCATTTTCAGCCCGTACCTAGGCATCACCTCGATATTGACATGCCCTATGCGAGAAGGTGGACGGCGGGTTTCGACCGGGATGTGGATATGCACCACTGATGTGCCGGGAATTTTGTCACATCTAATGCTCTTTAACTCTAAGTTTCACTTGTTTTCGAGCAAGTTTGTGTTAGTTTGATGTGTTTTGTGTGCTGTGCAGGTATTTTGAAGTTAGAATGCTCGGAAAGCGAAAAAATGAGAAAAATAGGCAATCTGTTCTGATAAGCATAAGGACGGACCGTCAACATGCTCGACGGTCCGTCAAGTTGCCTCGTCGATAAGTTCCTGCGAAGTGACAATTCATCAGATCGTCAACTTGCACCGTCGACACGATCGGCGGTCCGTCGAAGTGCTTCGACGATGGAGTTCCTGCAGAGTGATAAAAGTATACTCAGATCATCGATATGGTCATCGAGCATGTCGACGACCGTCGAAGTGTAAAGACGAACCGTCAAAGTGCAAAGACGAACCGTCGAAGTCGGGGGGGTTCGAGTTGGAACAGGACTGGATTGATTATTCCGAGTTTGACTTGTATAAATACCTGTTTAGGTTTTATTTTTCAGACACCTGGATTTTTAGACTTGTAGTAATTACTTTTGAGTTGTTATTGCTTTTGAAGATTTCCAGACAATTACATTCATTACTTTCAAGTTTTATTCGTAAGTTCAAAACAATAATTCAATTATGCAATCTTCAATCTTTTATTGTTTTCTTATTATCATGAGTAGCTAAACACCTTTACTAAGGTTGTGAACCCAAGGATGGGTATGTTGTGATTGGGGATCGTGAAAGATATACGCATAATGGATTGTTAGGGTTTATTTGTTCTTCGTATTCATCATATAGTTAGTGGTTGCAAACATTAGCTAACGCCATAAACTTTAGTTTATTTGGGAAAATAGCTAGCGTTAGGTAAGAACAAATAACAAGAACTCAGGGCTTTAAACCTTGTTTAGTAAATTCACTTAGGGATAAGAGGAATTTACTAGGCATAATTAACCGTTCTTCATGCATACTTTCTTATCTTTGGAAAAAGCATAGAAAGAAATAATCTTTTCTTATTGGAAAATAGTTTAGATTCACATATAGGTTAAGTGCATCCATACAAATAGTCCATTAGAAGTATATCAAGATCGATACCCATGATCATACACTTTATCTGACGGGGACACAATCTTGGTTCTTTTTACCCATATATTTACAACTTTAAATTTCCAGTCACTTTAAATTAGTCCACAAACCAAAACAACTATAAAACCCTTTTCCTGAATGCACCGAATCGCAAGATTAGTATAATACTTGTTTAGTAAATTTTTCACACCATAATCTCTGCGGGATTCGACCCCAACCTCGTTGGGTTACTATATTTGACAACGTCCGCATTATACCATTAATAGGTATAATTTGAGCGTATCAAATTTTGGCGCCGTTGCCGGGGAATACGATTTTGAAATTACTAAATAGTGTTTACTCTTCTTAAAGTCTTTGTCATATTCCAACACACCTTGTTTGCTACCTTGTAAAACTGTGTGATCATGGCCAACAACGAGCTTCCAATCGAGAATGTTTTCTTGATGAACGAACGGCATGAAGACTTTGCATCTGCAATCATTCATCCGAGGTTGACTGCTACTACTATCAAGTTTGATAATTCCCTCTATCATATGCTCAAACAAGAGGGATACTTTCGGAATGCAGTCGATGATGACCCTCACCAACACATAACGAACTTTCTGGATGTGTGCTCTCAGCATATCCAGTGGGGTGTGACTCGAAGCGGCTCGTCGAAACTCTTCAAATATTCGTTAGCGGAGAAGCAAGAAAATGGTTCACAAAGCCGCCCCGAAACTCTATTGCTACATGGGAAGAGATGGTCGAGTGTTTCTCAGAAGTGGTATCCTCCAGTAAAAAGAAAGAAATTCGTGATCGTATTTACCCGGTTCAAACAACGTAATGGGGAACAACTTTTTGAAGCTTGGAAGAGGTACAAAGAATATTTGGATAGGAGTCCAAACCATGGCTTTCCAGATCAGATTTTGAAGGAGACGTTCTATAGAGCGTTGGATCCTATGACCCAAGCGATAGCCAATAATGCTGCCAGCGGTTGTTTCATGAATAAGTCCTATGCTACTATAACTGATATAATTAATCGATTGACTACACATAGCCAAGCATGGCATTCAAGTAATTCTGATGGGCTATCACTTGGAACACCGTTGATTCAAAATGTTGTGAAAGATAGCCAGGAAACGCAGCAGACGTTGACACAATTAGCCACTAGTCTCTCTCTACTGACAAAGGGGCTTGATGAGAGAGAAGTGAAGAAGGTGAATGTTTGTGAATATATCTCAGGCATGCCGCCTGGAATGTACCAAGTCCCAGAGGGTCCGTATCAAGAAGGCCCCCCTCCACAAGTTGAGAATGTTCAGTATGCAGATTACATAGTGAAGGGGGATATTCCTAGGCCAATTCAGAGATACTGGCGACCCCAACAAGGGCAGGGGTCATACAATCAAGGGAAATATAATAGCAACCAAGGAAACTAAAACAACAACTATAGTGGACCGAACCAAGGGAGATACAACAACAATAACGAAAATTTTAGGAACAAAAGTTCCAACCCTTATATTCCACCAAAAGGGCAATCTAATGATCAAGGTAGTTCGAGGTTGGAGTCAATGCTTGAAAAAGTGTTGGCAAGTCAGACAAACACCAAAAAGACATTATCGGGCTATCGAGACGGTGGTCTCTCATTCGACGCCTATTCGGTAATCTTGAACAACAGATGCGTGATCTTTCTAGAGAACAACATCCTGCTAGAAAAGGAGGGCTTCCTAGTGATACTATTCCAAACCCGAAGAATGGTGGGGGAGTGGAACGCACTTTTGCTATTAGCACGGGGAGTGGTAAAATACTTCAAGGTGCTGACAAGAAGGTGGTTGATCTAAACCCGATTATTGAGGAAGAAGAGGTGCATTCTGATATGCCTATAATTGATGAGGAAGTCCGTGGTGAAGAAAAAGGTGTTGATATTCCAGAAGTTGCTGCTGATACAGGGAAACACATGATAAAAGGGGCTCTTCGCCCTTTGACTCAGATGTACAAAGCAAAGCCTCCCTTTCCTCAGAGGTTGGCAAAGAAGAATGATGATGCTAAGTGTCAGAAGTTCTATGATCAGTGAAGCAGTTAACAGTGAATTTTCCATTCTTAGATGCTGTCAAAGAGATGCCTGGATTTGCTAAGTTTGTGAAAGACCTGCTTACAAAGAAAAGGTCTGTTCAACATGAGACAGTGAATTTAACTCATCGTGTGAGCTCAATTATTGCTTCCACCACAGTTCAGAAGAAAGGAGACCCAGGGCCGTTCACTATTCCGTGCAATATTGGGCTTCATGCATTCGCCTGTGCTCTGTGTGATAATGGGGCGAGTATTAACTTGATGCCCCTTGCTATTTTCAAACAATCTGGGTTGGGGACTCCTAGACTGACTTCTATGCGATTACAGATGGCAGACAGATATATCAAGAAACCAATTGGGGTTATAGATGACGTGTTGGTGCAAGTGGGTAAGTTCATGTTGCCTGCTGATTTCGTGATTCTAGATTGTGCGGTGGATAGAGATATTCCCATTTTCTTGGGAAGACCGTTCCTTGCTATGGGAAGAGCGCTTATGGACTCTGAAAAGAATGAAATAAAGTTTTGAGTGAATGATGAAGAAGTGACTTTCCAAGAAAGCAAGGGGATGAAGTTCCCAAGCGCTTATGAGAGTATCTCGGTTATTGATTCGTTTGATGGGGTTGATGACGCTGTCGAACATAAAATGGAAGAAGAAAGTCTGGGAGAAGCTCTTGCTGCAGTTCTGATAAATTTTGATACTTGTGATATGGAGGGCTATGTGGAAACTATAAACGTGCTTGAGGGTCTAGGTTCCTACACTTACCACCCAAGAAAGCTTGACCTTAACCTTGAAAATAGAACTACTCCAATAGCTAAGTCTTCTATTGTTGAGCCACCAAAGCTTGAGCTTAAGCAGCTCCCAGCACACTTGAGGTATGAGTTCCTTGGTCCGAACAAGATATTGCCAGTAATTATTTTAGCATCATTGACTGAGGAACAAATTGAGCGTTTAGTGGAGATTTTGCGTGAGTACAGACGTGCTATTGGTTGGACCATAGTAGACATTCGAGGTATTCCTTCTGGTATTTGTGAGCATAAAATTCAGCTAGAGGAGGACAGCAAACCGAGTGTTGAGCATCAGTGGAGATTGAACTAGAACATGCAAGAGGTCGTGAAAAAGGAGATCATAAAGTGGTTAAACGCTGGGGTAGTTTATCCAATTACAGACAGCAAGTGGGTAAGTCCTGTTCAATGTGTACCAAAGAAAGGAGGCATCACTGTGGTGCCTAATGCAAAGAATGAGCCGATTCCCATTCGTACAGTTACGGGATGGCGTGTTTGCATGGACTATAGGAAGTTAAATACTGCCACTTGTAAAGACCATTTTCCCATGCCTTTCATTGATCAGATCTTTGGATAGGCTGGCTGGGAGGTCTTACTATTGCTTCTTAGATGGATACTCGGGCTATAATCAGATCAACATCGCCCTAGAAGACCAAGAGAAGATGACGTTTACTTGTCCCTATGGGACGTTTGCGTTCAGCCGAATGCCCTTTGGGTTGTGTAATGCACCAGCCACTTTTCAGAGGTGCATGATGTCGATCTTTTCTGACATGGTAGAGGACTTCTTGGAGGTATTTATGGATGATTTCTCTATTGTTGGTGATTCATTTGATGATTGTCTTGACCATCTGGGTCAAGTGTTGAAAAGATGTGAGGAGACAAATCTCGTGCTAAATTGGGAGAAGTGCCACTTTATGGTAAAGGAAGGGGTCGTCTTTGGCCACAAAATCTCTAAAAAAGGAATTGAGGTTGATCAAGCGAAGATAGATGTGATTGCGAAACTTCCTCCACCCATCTCAGTCAAAGGTGTCCGAAATTTCTTAGGACATGCTAGATTCTATAGGCGCTTTATCAAGGATTTCTACAAGATTGCTAACCCGATGTGCAAGCTTCTTGAAAAAGAGGCTAAGTTTGTATTTGATGACAAGTGCCAAAAGGCGTTTGATGAATTAAAGGAGCGCCTCACTACTGCTCCTGTGATTGTTACTCCGGATTGGTCCTTACCTTTTGAGCTGATGTGTGATGCTAGTGGTTTTGCGATAGGTGCTGTGCTTGGCCAGAGGCACAACAAAATTATGCACCCGATCTATTATGCTAGTAGGACACTTAATGCGGCGCAGATGAACTACACGGTGACCGAGCAAGAACTGCTTGCAATAGTATATGCTTTTGAGAAGTTTCGGTCATATTTGTTGGGGTCCAAGGTTGTGGTGTACACTGACCATGCTGCGTTGAGGTATTTGATGGCAAAGAAGGAAGCTAAGCCGCGACTGATTCGTTGGGACCTTTTGTAACAAGAAATTGATTTTGAAGGAAAAGATCGAAAGGGATCCGAAAATCAGGTCGCAGATCATCTCTCTAGGCTTGAAGAAACTGGGGTGCCAGCAGAAGAACTTGACATTGAAGATGCGTTTCCAGCAAGTTTTGGCGGTGTCTATATAGGTGGCACCTTGGTTTGCCGATTTTGCTAACTACTTGGTAACTGGTAGCATTCCCGACGAGATAAAATCGTATCAGAAAAAGAAGTTTTTGCGGGATGTTCGTCAGTACTATTGGGATGAACCATACTTATTCAGAACTTACGCTGATAACATTATTCGACGTTGTGTGAAGAGTGAGGTATTGGAGATTCTGAAGGCTTGCCACGACTCTCCAATTGGGGGACATCATAGTGGTACGAGGATCGCAAGGTCCTCAAATGTGGTTATTATTGGCCTACTCTCTTTCATGATGCTAATCTGATGGTGCGTTCTTGTGATCAGTGCCAAAGGCAGGGGAATATTGGTAGGAGGCTAGAGATGCCTATGAACTTTGTAATGGAAGTTAAAGTGTTCGATGTTTGGGGAATTGATTTTATGGGTCCTTTTGTAAGCTCTTGTGGCATGAAATACATCTTGGTGTACATTGATTATGTCTCCAAATGGGTAGAAGCGGTGGCTTTACCTAATAATGAAGCCAAGAGTGTCATGGGATTCTTGAAAAAGAACATACTTACCCGTTTTGGTACCCCAAGGGCAATAATCAGTGATGGTGGTTCTCATTTTTGCAATAAAGCCTTTGCGGGATTGATGGAGAAGTATGGAGTCAAGCATAGGGTGGCAACCCCGTATCATCCTCAGACAAGCGGGCAAGTTGAAGTCTCTAATCGGGAGATAAAGAGTATTTTAGCAAAGACGGTGAATGCAAACAGAACTGATTGGGCCCGCAAGCTCGATGATGCTCTATGGGCTTACCGGACTGCCTTCAAGACTCCGATTGGGACTTCACCCTTCAAGCTAGTTTTCGGAAGGCGTGTCACCTGCCAGTTGAACTTGAACATAAGGCCATGTGGGCCTTGAAGAAATTGAACATGAATTGGGAAGAAGCGACCAAACTCAGGTTGTTTCAGCTTAATGAGATGGATGAGTTCCGCTATCAGGCATATGAAAGTGCAGCGCTATACAAAGAGAGGATGAAGCAATATCATGACAAGAAAATCCTGAAGCGGGAATTCTACAAGGGTGACCCCGTCTTGCTGTTTAATTCTAGATTGAAGCTGCTTTCGGGCAAATTGAAATCACGGTGGTCAAGTCCTTTTGAAGTGGTAAGTGTATCACCCCATGGAGCTATTGAATTGAAGTCCGAAGACGGAACTCGGACATTTAAGGTGAACAGGCAAAGGGTGAAGCACTACCATGATATGATTGTGGGAGATAGAATTGTGGACCGATATCGGTTGAAGCACCTTGGGACGAATGCTGACGCGGCGAATCCCAACCAAGAGTAAACTGATAACACCATCGTCTTTGCGGCATTAAATCAAACGCTTCTTGGGGGGCAACTCAAGTTTAAAATTCTGTAATTTTGTTTTTGTAGGTTTTAGTTTTTTTTTTTTTTTTTTTTTTTTTTTTTTTTTACGAGGGTATCGAGTGCGCGAGACCGAAACTCGAAAAACCAGCAAAGTTACACCAGAGCACAAAGACGGGCCGACGACATGTCGATAGACCGTCAATGTACAATGGCAGTATGTAGAGCTGAACTTCTGAGGATTAGCAACTGCTCATCTGCCGGTAAGTAAATCGACGAGCATGTCGACGGACCGTCGACACGTTCGATGACGACGTCAAAGTGCTCGTCAACAGGTCATCCCTTTTCTTTAATTTTCTTGTCGTCTTTACGCTTTGACGAGTCGTCGACATGTCGACGACTCGTCCAAAAACCTCTAAAAAAATATAAAAGGCCAACAGTCGTGTTTTTAAAACAAAATAACGGGTAGAGCATTCATATCAAATACGAACAGTTGCTATACCCCAACCGATTCAAATCCATAACTCCCTCCATATTCCCTCCATAACTCCCATAAATTCCTCCATAAAATCAGCACCCATTACACTGAACAACCCTAAAACAACAATACCCACTGATTGTTCGAAGTTACTGCCCTAGTGCTCTGTCCTTCTCTGAGTTTTTTTTTTAATTTTTAGTCAAGTTTTCTTCAAGGTCTCTTTCTATATCAGGTATGTGCATGAATTTCGGCCTTTGCTTGGTTTTAATGTTGGTATTTGTTCGAAAATTGCTAAAAGAGATGCCTAGGGTTCCTAAATTAATTGAAGAATTGGATTTTGGGACCTAGGCTGTATTTGATGGTATTGAAATAAGTTGGGTGTGCTTTTAACTAGGATACATGGGTGATATATGTGATGTGAGTACTAAGGGTAGAGATTATGACTTAGGGTTTGTATTTGTTGAATGAAATCTATACTTGAATTGGCAAAATTGTGAAATTGTTGCTAGGGGAAAGGAATTTGGTATGATTGTTGTTAGATGGACTCGTGGGGATGAGAATATCGTGCCCCCATGAGTCGGCGGGCATTTTGATCAACTTGTTGGTTCATTATGCCCGCCAATGGTCCAAAAAAGAGAAATTCTATCGAAACATGGTACTTAAGGAGTGAAGTCTGAGTAACTCCAACGGTTGGAGGGTATTTCGATTAAAAATCTCGGTTTGAAATCGTTATACCCACCAAACGAAACCCGGATAATTTCCTAAAGTAAAAAAAAAAAAAAAAAATTGAAAATGAGGGTGAAGTCTGAGTAACCCAAAGCCCCAAAACCCCAAATGTGCAAAATAGCAGAAAATTGGTTCTCCGATTGATTGAAATGGAAAACGCAAAGTCGAAACAAGTGTTGATGTCTGTCAGATGTTGATTACTGATGCAGGGCCGTAAACATGTCGACGGCACCGTCGACAGGTCAACGGACCGTCTTTTGACAAAGATGGTCCCGTCGAGCTGATCGATGGACCGTCGACAGGTTCGACGGTCCGTCAAAGTGCATCGACGGTCTGCAGACAGAGCACATCAGAGAACTGAAGCTGAACAATTTTTTTTTAAAATTGACTGTGTTTGACTTCACCTGTACGGATTGACTAGATTGTGATTTTTTATGACTACAGGTATGGTGCCACCCAAGTTGACAACCACCCGAGGGGGTGGCTCGAGGCAAACTCAAAGATCAACGGGTCGGAGGAGGCCCAGTGGCCAACCTACACTTAGAGACGAGTGGTCGGATGACGAACTTAAGGTTATGCCCGTGAAGAAGAATAGGGCTCCCTCCTCCCGTGGAACGTGAAAGTCACAAGATCGGCTCCTACACCTCCCGGTTCTCTAGTCGACGAGGAGGAATCATCTACCCAGGTCGGTGATGGATCCGAGGAAGAGGGATCGAGGCCGCATTCGGTGATGCCTCACCCGCTCCCGAGCACGATCACCGAGGATGCGCTCGGTCCTCTCAAGCACATTCTAGATCCCGGACCGTCGAGCTCGGCCACTGGTGATGATGGGCCGAGCACGATACCGATGCGTCTTTGAGGCGGCTAGGGCTCGGGAACTAAGAAGCAAGAGGCTTGAGGATCGTTTCACTGTTGAGGGTGCCAGGCAGCTGTATGAGTATGGCATTGAATTGAAAGGAGACGACACTCAACATGAGAAACGAACCATAAATGAAGAGCGGCGGATCAGTTTTGAGGGGCTCGAGATCTTACCCAGAGCCAGGGAGCTTATTCGTCACTATCAGTTAGAGTTCATATAGGAGCCGCCTGGGGACTATTGCCCTGTTTTGGTTCGTGAGATATATGCCGCATATGGGGCATTGATCTCGAAAGTCAGAAAGAGGCGCCAGAAGTTGAAGGAGATACCGCCACGGAGCGAGGTTGAGATCAGAGGGGTGAGTGTTGATATATCTGCCCAGGCCATCAACAGAGTATATTTCGATAATAACTACACCGCTCCGAGGCAGACAATTGAGCTTAAAGATAAGTTGCGGGGGTGCAAGGAACAGTCCGTCAGGGACTGGGTATCTACAATGTTGGGTCGCCCGACCAAGAGAGCCGAGTGTACTAGTTTGAAGAATCGGATAAAGAAGAAATGGTTGACTCTAGAGGGAAAGTTTTGGTGGAGCGTGGTGCAGTTGCGGCTTCTCCCCACTCAGGCCGATAATGCTCTTACGGTTGATAGGCAGGTTGTTGTAGCCGCATTGATATCCAGATACCCAATTGATTTTGGGGCATTGGCTAGTACGGAGATACAGTTGAGGGCTTCCCAGCCCAAACCTTCCCTGATACTTCCATGCCTGATTACAGAGCTTGTTCGGAGGTCACAGGTGCGGTTTATAGATGATATCGACCACCGAATTACAGCTTCGTCGGTTTATTCGGTAGAAAAGAGCAAGAATGAGGCTGTTGATGAGAGCCAAGGGGAAGCGGATGGGTTCCCAGTGTCACTTGGAGGGGTACCCTTACCGCATGAGCTTGTTTATCCCAGGGCCGCGGGTGATTCTACACTGGAGTTACCCGCCACTGCTGCCCCTATTATTGAGACTGACTAGGCTGCAAATTTTGAGACTCCAGCTGCTGATGTTGGTGATGATTCCGTTGAGACTCGCTAGTTATTCCCGAGCCACGGACTTCGGCTCCACCACCTCCGGTCCGGTCCACGCCCGGCGGGTCTAGCTGCACCGCCCCAGTCGCTAGAGTTGATCCATATGCCTTCTCAATGGACAACTTTAAGAAATTTACTAAACAGGCCGCTATAGCGGACCAGCAGTCAAAGATCATAGTAAACCAGTTGGATGATTATGTGAGGACGAGAGTGGAGGAGGCATTAGATCCTGTGAGGACGACACTGTCTGCTCGGCTGGATGGATTTGAGATGAGATTAACCGTATTAGAGATGGCTCGCCCGACCTCTTCTATAGATGCTTTGAGGGCAGAGTTGGAGTAGCTTAAGGCTGATATGTTATAGTTGAAGGATCGTGATCCGAGCCTAGTAGCAGCACCACCGTCTGTTGCGGAGGAGATTAAAGAGGAGCTTCCAGTGGTGCAGTTAGTTGTGCCTACCGCAGTAGGAGGTCGGGAAAAGAGAAAGAGAGTGGCCCGTGATGAGGAGGAGGTGCGAGAGAGCACTCGCACTAGGGGCCCGAGTATAGAGGAGCAGCAGGTGGCAGAGGTCATTCAGAGATCGCTCATGGAGAATGTCCAGTTTAGGACTAGCGGAGCCACCTCGAGCAGTGCTTCCAGTGGTGAGACATTGAAACCACCCCTTCCTACTCCAGTTCCAGTGCATACAGCACACGGCACCGATGTTGCTGCTACCGATGCGCGAGAGACTGCTGTTGGTGCGATTGCACCACCTGATGCCTCGCAGACCGATGAGTCGCGAGATGAGCAGCGCGCCTAGTGCGCCACAGGTATTCCTACTCCCTGGTATTACTTTTTCTGCATTGGGGACATTGCAGACTTTTTCAGTTGGGGGTGGGAGTATTTGATGTATCATATATGTGTTTAGGACCCCCTCGGCTTTTCTTTGCCATGGTTCTTTTCCTGAGGGGTTTATTTCTTGTTGAACCTGGAATGTTTAGGTCGTGTTTAGATAAAGTAGAGTATTTTTGACTTATGTGGTGGTGGTTTGATTAATTTAGGGTTGTCTTATTTTGATTTTGAGAAGAAGTACTCCCCTTCCTCCGAAAATTTTGACAAAATGGACTTGGTTGTTTAATTGACATGCATGTTTCTTTGTGTGATATTTAGATTATTGGGTTACCTTGTGTGCGAAATTATAGCGGGGAGACTAGTGTGTTGACAATTCTGATGCCATGTGTTGTGAGGTTTTATGGATATATTCTCTAGTTGTGTATGCAATCTAGAACTTGCCTGGTTAGTCGCGCCTGCATTCTGAAGATAAGTGAAGTTGTGAAATGATCTTAGGCTTTGTTTGTGTTAGGAACCCCTGTTTAGCCTAAATATAAGCCTACCCATAGATTAATATCCCTTGTTAGCCATTTTGAGCCTGAAAACCTGTTTGTTTGACTAGCCGTAACAAGCCGATACCCGTTCTAAATATCCATCTCTTTTTGCACCCGATCCCTCCTTGGCACTAAATTAATAAGATTGAGGCTAAAAGCCTAAGTTGGGGTGATAGGTGGACTAAAGGGAATATGAGGCATAAGCCTAAAGTGGGGTTGAAGTAAAGTACCTAGTTAAAAGACAGCGGTGTGGTAAGTGTAAAAAGAAAAAAAAGAAAAAAAATAGCAACCAAAGAAAAAAAAATTTAGGGAAGTAGAATCACAATAAAACCACACCGAGGCAACAAAAAGAAAGAAGGGAAGAAAACAAAAGGCAAAAAGGGTAAAAGAGAAGAATAAGATATGGTGTTCAAGGAGGGTGAGTCATTGTTATCCAAATATCTATCCTACCCGTCCCCAAGCCTACATTACAACCTTGAAAAAGGTCCTAGTGTGATCACAGCTGAACTGTCCAAAGTCGAGGGCGCTGAAAATAAGGGCAAGCTTATGATATTTGCATGTATAGCTAGAGAATTTCTTTGTGAGTGTGAGTGTTTCTCTTCTCCTTTGACTTCTGTCCCATTCTGTGTGTGTATATATGTTGGGACATTCTTTGGTCTTTGTAAGGGCTTTAGAATTTGTTAAGTGACTGGTTTCCCGTGAGTCTTGATTCGTGTGCGCTATGGTTTCTATGATAACTAGATGTCATAAATTGAAGCCTCATGGTTAGTTGCAACAAGTCCTTGATTGGTTTTGTCTTTATTGAGGGGAGAGTCATTGTGATACACATGATATGCCGGAAGTTAATTGCCACAACCACTGTAGACAGCATAACTTTATGATATCGAGATATTTGTAGATTGAGTCTGTTAGTTAACTTGCTTGAGGACAAGCAAAGACTTTAAGTTGGGGGTGTTGATGTGCCGGGAATTTTGGCACATCTAATGCTCTTTAACTCTAAGTTTCACTTGTTTTCGAGCAAGTTTGTGTTAGTTTGATGTGTTTTGTGTGCTGTGCGATGTGTATTTTGAAGTTAGAATGCTCGGAAAGCGAAAAAATGGGAAAATAGGCAATCTATTCTGATAAGCATAAGGACGGACCGTCAACATGCTCGACGGTCCGTCGAGTTGCCTCGCCGAAAAGTTCCTGTGAAGTGAAAATTCATCAGATTACCATCAGATCGTCAACTTGCACCGTCGACACGATCGACGATCTGTTGAAGTGCTTCGACGATGGAGTTCCTGCAGAGTGATAAAAGTATACTCAGATCGTCGATATTATCGTCGAGCATGTCGACGACCGTCGAAGTGCAAAGACGACCCGTCGAAGTGCAAGCCGAGTTGGAACAGGACTGGGATTAATTATTCCGAGTTTGACTTGTATAAATACCTGTTTAGGTTATATTTTTCAGACATCTGGAGTTTTAGACTTATAGTAATTACTTTTGAGTTGTTATTGCTTTTGAAGATTTCCAGACAATTACATTCATTACTTTCAAGTTTTATTCGTAAGTTCAAAACAATAATTCAATTATGCAATCTTCAATCTTTTATTATTTTCTTATTGCCATGAGTAGCTAAACACCTTTACTAAGGTTGTGAACCCAAGGATGGGTGTGTTGTGATTGGGGATCGTGAAAGATACGCATAATGGATTGTTAGGGTTTATTTGTTCTTTGTATTCATCATATAGTTAGTGGTTGCAAACATTAGCTAACGCCATAAACTTTAGTTTATTTGGGAAAATAGCTAGGGTTAGGTAAGAACAAATAACAAGAACTCAGGGCTTTAAACCTTGTTTAGTAAATTCACTTAGGGATAAGAGGAATTTACTAGGCATAATTAACCGCTCTTCATGCATACTTTCTTATCTTTGGAAAAAGCATAGAAAGAAATAACCTTTTCTTATTGGGAAATAGTTTAGATTCACATAGAGGTTAAGTGCATCCATACAAACAGTCCATTAGAAGTATATCAAGATCGATACCCATGATCATACACTTTATCTGACGGGGACACAACCTTGGTCTTTTTACCCATATATTTACAACTTTAAATTTTCAGTCACTTTAAATTAGTCCACAAACCAAATCAACTATAAAACCCTTTTCTGGAATACACCAGGACCGCAAGATTAGTATAATACTTGTTTAGTAAACTTTTCACAAAGATATTCTCTATGGATTCGACCCTGACCTCGTTGGGTTACTATATTTGACAACGTCTGCGTTATACCATTAATAGGTGTAATTTGAGCGTATCAACCACAGTATTCTTCCATTCCGGGACCAGCTTGATCATATGACAGACGATGCGGTAAAACTATTTAACTTTACATTATTAATTTAATTAAACGTCTTTTCTACTTGGTGATCACTAATTTGTATTTATATGTTATGGCCTATTTATATGGACACTGTACGCTGCTATATTAGATAGGTTGCCGGCCTTTTGCAGGGCAGGTCAGGGGGTATGGAGGTCGTCGTGTCCATTAATACACCTAGACATCGTTGAGGACCACATGTCCGAGCGCGTCTTACGACAGTTTGGGAATACACAGATTATACCCCCTGACGTTAGTCATGAGCTCCGACACTACCAGCGGGACGATCGGGCTGCCGTTGATGATGCATTTTTGGCTTTCATGGCTGTCCAGCTCCACCGTTGGGAGCACATGTTGGACACTTTAGCGGTGATTGGCCATTTGACTCTCATTCAGGATTACATGCGCTAGTATCATCGAATCATACGTCGATTGATCAGCAACCAGGTTTTGCGTCCCGTAAGGGATGTAGGATACTCAGCACTCGCGGGGTAGTACGAGGATTACACCTCGTAGTTTCGTCCGTTGAGATTCGTTAGGTGTTAGTTGTCCTAATCGTAGAAATCGGAGTAACCTTCTAGGCTATATGAGATTATCTGTTCCCATATTATGGTTATGGGGGTTTAAGCCCATGAAATAAGCTATGGAAGGATTTGAGAACAAGCAAATTAAGGAATGGAGTTTGTCGGAACTTTGGGAAAACTTGGCCAAATTTTTGGACAAGATGTTGGTCCAAATTGGGAGAGATATATCTCCTAGCATATAAGGAGTTTTGGTGTGTTTCTTTTATCCAAATTTAATTTCATCGAGTCTAGTTTCTAACGCAATAAAGCGTTCGTCAGTATGACATCGGAGCAAAAAGTTATGCGTGTTTTAAGACAGACTGTCCGTGCAGAAAATTTTGACGGACCAGTTTGACGGCCGTAGAACATTTTGAAGGACAGCAGAAATTTCTGCGGCCCGTCAAATTTCACCTTCCCAGCATAAAACAGTCACAGTGAGCCATGTTTGATTGGGCAGTTCTACGGAGCATTTTGACATCCCGTAGGAATTTTGACGGCCCGTCAAAGTGGGCGCAGGACTGCCCGACGGGATTTTAAGTTACGCTTTATATATTTGATTCCACTTCATTTGGACATTTTATTTTCCCAATTCAGATCCAAGAGCTCTCCAAAAACCCTCTCTTCAACCCCATAAACTAATCCAAGCCAAAATCCAAGAGAGATTAAAGATCAAGAGGCAAGAATCAAGATATCCATGTGTTAGAAGTCTTGCTAGGGTTAGTAAACTTCAAGAATTCTTTGGGTATTGAAGCTAGGGTTTTCATATAAGCTGATAGCTTGCTCTAAAGATCATTCTTATAAGATAAAAGGTTAGTTTTCATGCTTATTACATGTTATCAAGAATGTTTAGTTGTTGAATAACTTGGGTAGAAGGAGAAAGCAGAAGATGAGTTCTAAATGCAGTTTTTATGATATTTTTGAGTAGTAAGCTAACTTGAGTTA
Organism: Lycium ferocissimum; assembly: GCF_029784015.1. Classification (NCBI taxonomy): domain Eukaryota; kingdom Viridiplantae; phylum Streptophyta; class Magnoliopsida; order Solanales; family Solanaceae; genus Lycium; species Lycium ferocissimum. Next base: position 65,860,356 of record NC_081345.1, read on the forward strand.
TGATTCTTAGTATGATATGGATATAATCTTGTTATAGAAGGTAATAATGATGATGAGAAAGAGTTCTATGAAAAATGTGCAAAGGGTTGGTGTGAAGTTGTTAGTGTAAGTTGAATGTGAGAATGAATATGGAAGACTTAATGGAATGTGACGACGTGATTATGATATTGTAGATGTTATTATGGTTGTTTGGGAGTTGTTTTGTAATATGGTGGAAGTCGATGAAATAGGAGAAATGCTGCCCAATTTTCGTTAACTCATGAATTGTTCTAGTTTGGATTTAAGAGTATCTTTAAGGCTTAACCAAGGTATGAATCCTTTTAAATGTAGATTTTCCAAGCTTCGACGGTAAACGTTAAGTAGTTAAGATGACAACGAGGTATGTAAGGCTAACCCTTCTTTCATTAAGGCATGGTCCCATTGCTAAATACATTCATACGAGTTCTATAGCGTCTTCCAAATGACTTCATTCCTAGAATCGCTAAGGCTCATGATCCTTGATAAATCTCATGATACCATTGGTCCCATCCTATGATAGTTGATTCTCTAAGGAAGGATGTAATGAAAATGATGATGACGATGAAAATGTTGAGAACATGTATGTGCTTCTATGTACATATATATTTATATATTAAAGTATGACTACTAAGAACACCGAACTTATATGGCCGGGTATGATATCTATCGCGCGCGCACCACTGCGCATTGGGTACGGATAACACTGAGCCTTGGTAGGGCCAGGTACATATAACACCGAACCTTATCATGGACGGATATGTCAGACACCGAACCTCTATGGTCGGGTATGATACTACTACAAGTATAAATATATGAAATGGAAGGCTCCCATTAGAAAGGGGATAAGTAAATACGATGAACAGCGCTAGAGGTATAAATGGCTTCATTATCTCATGACTTCTCTATCTTATGTTATTTCTTACGTTTCTATTATCCTTTTGTTTGTGGATGCTGTGTCATGCCAACAGGTGCACAGGGAGATAGACTTGACCTATAGAATACTTGTTCAGAGACTGCATAGAGGAGCTCCATTTGATTCGGAGCTGCAGCTTTTGGGTATTATTCTTTTGTGTACATACATATGGGCATGACAGGGTCCTATCCCACCTATATGATATTACATACTCTTCTTAGAGGCTCGTAGATAGTTGTGTATGGTTAGATATCTTGCAGCCTTGTCGGCTCATATTAGGTGTCACACCCTTAATCCGATAGGGTGTGATGGGCACCCGACCCTTATTTAGGGCCGAGCAAACCCGCTGACTCTCGTAATACTCATAATCATGCTGGCCCTCAAATCATGACATAAATACATAATGAAAGTTTTTTGAAGAACCATATGCTTTTTACCTTTCTCGAATCAAATAAAATCCGTAACATATAAAACTTATAATACAATGCGTAATGATACATCGGCTTCCATAGCCGCTTACATAACCGACATCTTATACCCACGACACTGTCTACAAAGTCTCTAACACGGAACATAAAACCATAACATAATACTCTGACTCGGCTGCACTCCGGAGAAAATGGAGCTCGCCAATCCCGCCGGAACATCTTCTACTAATATCTTCACTCACACGGGGTGTACCGCGCGGCATGAAACGCGCCCCCCCCGAAGAAAGGGGGTCGGCACGGAATATGTACCGAGTATGTAAAGCATGAAATACGTAAAACGGGATCATAATCGAAGTAGGAATTACATAAACAAGTACATAAAAAATCATAAGACTTGCCTTTTAAAACATTTATCATGCATATACATGTCATAAAATCATATCATAATCGTGTCATCATATCATCGTATTGAGGGACTCGGTGCATAAAATCATATCATATACCGGCCCTCTATGAGGGACATGCGGTATAAAATCATATCATAATCATGTATATGCATATATATATATATATATATATACCGTACCCGGCCCTCTAGTGAGGGACTCGGTGAATAGCGTGTCCCGCCCGCTAGCAAGGGACTCGGTATGCCATCCCGGCCGCCATCATATCCGCCATATATATATATATATATATATATATATATATATATATATATATATACCCGTACCCGGCCCTCTAGTGAGGGACTCGGTGAACAATGCAAAGTGGAATGTGCACGAATACGTACCCGGCCGGGACTCGGTGAAAGACATATTGAGGTACGCACGAGCGAGTAGTGAGAAACCATGCACATAAATCATTTAAAGACTCAATGAAATAGTCTAAACGAACCGTCATTTGAAAATCGGGATAAAAGTTACATCAAAAATCTTTCGGACGTTACTCGGAAACATATCAAACATCATACAGCATATAGAAGAACCATAGGGTTCATAGTCATGTCCAATCAATTCGAGTCCGCCTCGAAAAGTTACAAACATTATTCACTTTAGGACTTTCTACGAATCATCGAAGCGATCCGAGCCTTTCCGTGAAAGTTACGACGTTCGTAGTTTCGGAATCGTTTAGGAACAAAACTCTTTTGAAAACAAAACCTTTACGCAACTTTTGAAATTTAATTATACAAATGACATAAGGACCATGATTTGGCCACACTAAGAATACGAATATCAAGAAACCAATAAGAATCATAAACATGCTCGGATCACCAGAATAGAGTTACCTCGAGATTCGTGTCATAACTTACTTTCAACTCAGACATGCTAAAAGAAAGAAAGGTTGAGCTTTACATACCTTAGCCACTTCCTAAGCTAATCCAAACTTAAGTCTCGACCTCTCTCGATCTACAATAATGTCATTAGGTATCAACCATTAGCCATAACACTTGAGAATCCAATTCCAAATTAACACTTTGTCTACAAAAATTTCGGCTAAAGATTTCCCCTATAACTTCAACATCCCCGAGAATTCAACTCGGCCAAATCAACAACAACCATACCAACAACCATACTAACAATATCCATAAGTGATTTAAAACGCATTCTAACATTAATAATTCCTTTCTACACAATTCGACAACATTCCGTTTATATTCAAATAATCTACATACGATCATTTCAATACCAATGCTCACATATTCAATTACTAATCCGCAACCATTCAAACAAGATTTAAGAATGTTCCAAGCAATCCATACAATATTCAAAACAACCCAAACAATAGGCCATTCCACCCGAAATCCTTCAACTACATTAGGAACATCAATATCACATTTTCTTCTTCTAAACTCATAAACTATATCAACAATTCCATACGTTAGCAACATCATTTTCATCAATTCAAGCAACTATATTAAAATCACATTATGTTCTAAATCAGCCCACAACAATTACGACTTCCATTTGAGCCATCAAACCTTCACTTTCATTACATAATCCACAACAAACAACAACCAAAACACTACATAAAATTAGTTCTACACTTTTACACCACACTACATATGCTCGGCCACAACACAACACACCATAATCTCATGAATTCCATTCATTTCCACACTCCACAACATACAAACCATGCATAACATATGGAAGAAGAGATTGAATCTTACCTTTCTCCACTTGGTTTCTTCACTCGGCTAGGAGTGTTCATGACCACAACGAACAATTTAATTGCTCCAACGACTACTCCACGTTGACGAGGACCTTTCAATTAGTAGAGAGACAAGGAGAAAATAATTTTTCTTAATCAACACTTGGGGGCCATATTCAGCCAGCCCCCATAGCCGAGTGCCTCTTTTTTTTTTTTTTTTCTTCATGTTTCTTGAATTCTCTAGGATGAAGAATAATGAGAAATTGTGCTTTGTTATGTCTTCACATATATATATATATATACATGGGAGCACATGTCCGGTCATGTGCACTCTTTTTCTCTTCCCCCCTTATTTTTTTTTTGTTTTCTTTTTCTCCAATTTTCTAGAAATTTCTTAAGTCACAAAAGATGAATTTGTGATCTTGCCTTGTCATCCATGCATATATATATATATATATATATATATAACTTCCACAAGTATGAAATGAGCACATGTACCATTTCTTGGCTCAAGGCAATTGGCCAACCATGTGAGTGGGGCCCACGGCCACCTTGGCCTTTTGGCCATTTCATGAAAATTTTGTTTCCTCTCTTAGCCCTTAATTTTTTTTTCCTTATTCCAAATTTACCCTTAATGCTCCATACCAACAAGAGATGAACATGCAACTCATGCATTCTTAACAAAACCGAAAAAAATATAACCTTGTCCTTAACTTTCCGCCATTAACTCGGAATATCCCAACGTACAAAATACGGGATATAACATCCTTCCCCCCTTTAGAACATTCGTCCTCGAATGTTCAACTGGTCTCGTAAACCCTTCTAAGGATCTTGGGGGGCTTCCTTTATTACCACGACATGCAATCTCGTCTACAAATCCTATTCCTTCCCCATCTTGACTTCAGCCTCTCAAGTCGTCTCCTCCCTGTGATTGTTCCACCACGCGAACTCGGGCCCCTTTAATCATAACACAAGCACCTATGACTGTGCATCTCATTAACAATAACTCCAACGAGTCCCAATCTATAGAAATTTCGGGGTGTAATATCCCTTTCTCCTTAGGAACCGTTATGTCCTCTTTAAGGTTCGACTATTAGTTGCTCACTCCTACCTTAAAACATACTTCAGTCTCTTCTCATTCTTACATAATTCCTTCATTGCCTGCAATCCACTTTTTTTGCTTCTTTGCCTTCGTGTATTTGACCGGAATCTCACTAGTGCTACACTCTTACCTAATCTTTGTCTCCATTACTGTAGCCTTGACTTATCATACCATAACCACCCACCGTCCTACAACATTCCATTTCTCTTGTTCCCTTACTAATAGTCCTACTTGCTCGTACCTTCCATTGTCCTTTCATTAGTCCTTATTCCTTGATGTAAACTTTTATCATTATAGTTGCGTACAGTTTCACGTTGATGCCTCATGCAATTCCCTAGCATGTACTCTGATGTTCCGATTACTTAGTGGTCCATAAATCTTCTTCTAATATCCGGTGGACTCTTTTATTTTCCATTCATAAGAGCGACAGTTCTCTCTCCCTCTTTTTCCAACTACCCCTCGCCGTTCCTTTTTACTACAACCGGTGTCCTTCCAAGTGTCTTCTCGGGTTTATTATCTTTGCTGACACCCTTTTTGTACCTTTAGCTCGAAGATCTTTCTCGCCCTTTACTTTCCTGCCACACATTATGTTGCAATCTCTGCAAGAATACGCGAAGGCATTCAGATTAGCCCAAGAAATACCTCAGCGTCGCTCTACTAATCCTTATGTTCTACCTTGTCTTCTCTTCTCTCGTCTGGCCTCCGGTATCGAAACGGATCCTTAGTTCAACCATAGTCATGCCCCATCCGTTCTCAGCATTAATTCCATTTTTGTAATTGGCTTAAACCATTGTTACATTTTCCGTAGTGTCCCCGAAATATCACAACTGTATTGTCCTTGCTAAGCCCTCTCTCTTCTTATCAAATACTTACTTAGTCTTATTCTTAGCATACCAATACTTACAGGTGGCATCACTGTCCTTGTACAACTTATATAAGTACGTTCAATCTTAGACATGGTCCTTTCGTCCTCTGGCTCGTCCTGCTCTGCATATCTTGTTCATACCAAACCCGCTCGTCCTATTTTGTTATATTTCTTTCCCTTCCTTTAATCTCTCTTGACTTCATCACTTCCTACCATAAAGGGTTTTCTATTCCCTCTCATTTATTACTGACAAGTTACAATGGCATTAGCGAACACCTCTATAGTCGACATCTTGGCCCTTAATCTAGTATAGGATCGCTATCCTTCATACTATCTCTTACAGGTTATTCAATACCATCCTCTTGTCATACTCTTTTCCTCCATACACGTCCATTGTCTAGCGTCCTGTCATTCAAGGTTTCTGCAAAAACTTCTCGCACTGCCTTCAATACCATCCTGACTTTTATCCACTTATTGCTGGTTTTCCGATCTTACTAGCTTATTTCAGTAAGGGGGTCTTATTTGAGTTTCGAGCATCCACATCAAACATATTATCGTGTCAATTGTTTCTATCTCATCCTTGCATTTCTCTCACCCGCTTCCCCCTTTAGGGGTGTACTTATATCATTATCCGTTTATACTTTGCCTTATGTCCTTACTTTCAAGCTCAATTAGGCCGCACTTTTATTTTGACAATAAGTATCCAAAGTTCTCTTGGAATATTATCTTTATCCCAACATATCTTGGTGCTTTCTTTGGTATCCCTTATCATTTCTCCCGTTTATGCCTATCTCTCCCCGCACATCTCTTTTATTCTACACACGAGGAATCTTATGCTATCTCCGTGTCTCTCGTAACACACTACTCCTACATAATCCTTTTCTCATTTTCAAAACGTACTCTATTCACCCACGTTTATCCGTATCATCCGGCCATTTTCTAGCACTCATTCTACCTTGTTTCTCATCTTCCCTATAATTTAACCTTTCACGGTCCGTCACTTATGGTACTCGTGTCCTTCCGTTACACCGTACAACCTATTACTACACTATTGTCTTGCTTTCTTCTTATTTCTTCTTTCGGTTAACTTCTTCTCTTCACCGACCGGATCCACCCCGTCCTACGCGATTCCTTAAGGTTTCTGCCCGCTCCGCATATTCTAATTTTCCTTAGATTAATCCAACTTCTCATTTGCCTCTTACGTCTGAATTTGTAAGACTTTTCGTAAAACTTCCCGCGGGGGGTCACCCATCCTAAAATTTCTCTCTCGCCCCTAAAGACGCTTAACTTTGAAACTTTGATGAAATACGATGCTTTAACGCCTAGGATAATCGCATCCACTTCACCGCATGACCTTCATCACATAACGGGGTAAATTAAGATCTTAACATATCCCAAACGTCCTCACAACACATCCCATTAGCTGTCTCATTAATGCCTTCCTATCCATCACCATTCTTTTTCCTCCACACTCTTGTCTTAATCGTATCCTTACTTCTTCTAACTATAATCCCATCATATTTTTCTCCTACTTATCGACTCAGTCGATGCCTTAATATATCACTCTATCCAAATCTACCTGCCCTTTCTAAATCATCTCTCAGTATCACCAGTCCGTTCCAAATTCCTTATTACCTTATCCCCATCGACCTCCTATTCACTATCATCACCCATTCCACAGTTAACTTATTCCTAAAAGGGCAGCCATACTCACAGCTCAGCTAACTCCCATCGTTACTATTAACACGACTTTTTCAAAATACATTCCAAACTTATATCTCATTCTCGTATTATTTCTAGAAAAATTTGGCGAGTTTCTCGTATTCCTTACTATCCCAAAACTCGCTTTGCATGCAGAAATACCAACGTGCCTCACGGGGCCATCATCACATACATATATATATATATCGTATCGTGTCACGGCCACACGGGCCCCCAATATCATAAAAGTGAAAAAAATGGACTTACCTCGTACGTCAACTCAAGCTGCACCTGTTATACTTTCCTTTTTACTTTCCCTTTCCGTTTTCAACTTTACACTTCAATCGTGTCATTACCGTATTCGACATATATCTTTCGTACCTTTACTTACCTGCGTGCTTGTATCTTCTATTATCGTCAGTCACCTTCTTCGATGGATGTCGTTCTTCTGCCGAAATCGAAAGTTAGTATAAGAAATCCCATTTCCTATGACTTGGCTCTATGGCACGATCTAAGAAGTGAAAGAAGAGTAACCATCCTAGATGCCCCGTAGCCTCCTGTTTATAAATGTGGCCGGCTTCACACCATAAATAGGACTCTACCGGACACGACTTTGTAGACAACCCCTAGGACGAACTGCTCTGATACCAATTTGTCACACCCTTAATCCGATAGGGTGTGATGGGCACCCGACCCTTATTTAGGGCCGAGTGAACCCGCTGACTCTCGTAATACTCATAATCATGCGGGCCCTTAAATCATAACATAAATACATCATGAAAGGTTTTCGAAATCAAATATGCTTTTCATACTTTTTCGAATCAAATAAAATCCTATAATCATATAAAACTTAAAATAATGCGTAATAATATATCGGCTTCTATGGAGCCGCTTACAACCGACATCTTATACACATGACATCGTCTACAAAGTCTCTAACATGGGACATGATACCATAACATAATACTCGACTCGGCAAGCACTCCGGAGAAAATGGAGCTCGCCAATCCCACCGGAACATCTTCTACTAATATCTTCACTCATCCGGGTGTACCGCGCGGCATGAAACGCGCCCCCGAAGAAAGGGGTCGCACGGAATATGTACCGAGTATGTAAAGCATGAAATATAGTAAGCGGGATCATACAAGTAAAGAGTATAGAAAATCATAAGACTTGCCTTTTAAAACATTTATCATGCATGTCAATATCATAAAATCATATCATAATCGTGTCATCATATAACGTGCCCCGGCCCTCTATGTGAGGGACTCGGTAATTAAAATATATATATATATATATATATATATATATATATATATACGTGCCCCGGGCCCTACGAGTGAGGGACTCGGTGAATATGCGTGTCCCGGCCCCGCTAGCAAGGGACTCATATCATCATATATATATATATATATATATATATATATATATATATATATATATATATATATATATATATATATATATATATATACCGTACCCGGCCCTCTAGTGAGGGACTCGGTGAATAATGCAGTGGAATGTGCACGAATACGTGCCCCGGCCCGGGACTCGGTGAAAGATGCATTGAGCTTGCACGAGCGAGTAGTGAGAAACCATATGCACATAAAACATTTTAAAGACTCAATGAAATAAACGAATCGTCATTTGAAAATCGGGACAAAAGTTACATCAAATATCTTTCGACATGTTACTCGGAAACATATCAAACATCATAAGCATATAGAAGAACCGTAGGGTTCATAGTCATGTGTCAAACCAATCCGAGTCCGCCTCGAAAAGTTACAAACATTATTCACTTAAGGACTTTCTACAATCATATCGAAGCAATCCGAGCCTTTCCGTGAAAGTTACGCTCGTTCGTAGTTACGGAATCTTTTAAAACAAAACTCTTTTGAAAACAGAACTTTTATGCAACTTTTGAAATTTAATTATACAAATGACATAATGACCATGATTTGACCACATTAAGAATACGAATATCAAGAAACAATAAGAATCATAAACATGCTCGGATCACGAATAGAGTTACCTCGAGATTCGTGTCATAACTTACTTTCAACTAAGACATGCCAAAAGAAAGAAAGGTTGAGCTTTACATACCTTAGGCGCTTCCTAAGCTAATCCAAACTTAAGTCTCGACCTTTCACGATCTACAATAATGTCATTAGGTATCAACCATTAGCCATAACACTTGAGAATCCAATTCCAAATTAACACTTTGTCTACAAAAATTTCGGCAGCATTTCCCCTATAACTTCAACATCCCCGAGAATTCAACTCGGCCAAATCAACAACAACCATACCAACAACCATACTAACAATATCCATAAGTGATTCAAAACGCATTCTAACGTTAATAATTCCTTTCTACACAATTCGACAACATTCCGTTTATATTCAAATAATCTACATACGATCATTTCAATACCAATGCTCACATATTCAATTACTAATCCGCAATCATTCAAACAAGATTTAAGAACGTTCCAAGCAATTCATACAATATTCAAAACAACCCAAACAATAGGCCATTCCACCCGAAATCCTTCAAATTCCATTAGGAACATCGATAACACGTTTTCTTCTTCCAAACTCATAAACTATATCAACAATTCCATACGTTAGCAACATCATTTTCATCAATTCAAGCAACTATATTAAAATCACATTATGTTCTAAATCAGCCCACAACAATTACGACTTCCATTTGAGCCATCAAACCTTCACTTTCATTACATAATCCACAACAAACAACAACCAAAACACTACATAAAATTAGTTCTACACTTTTACACCACACTACATATGCTCGGCCACAACACAACACACCATAATCTCATGAACTCCATTCATTTCCACACTCCACAACATACAAACCATGCATAACATATGGAAGAAGAGATTGAATCTTACCTTTCTCCACTTGGTTTCTTCACTCGGCTAGGAGTGTTCATGACCACAACGAACAATTTAATTGCTCCAACGACTACTCCACGTTGACGAGGACCTTTCAATTAGTAGAGAGACAAGGAGAAAATAATTTTTCTTAATCAACACTTGGGGGCCATATTCGGCCAGCCCCTATAGCCTAGTGCCTCTTTTTTTTTTTTTTTTTTTTTTCTTCATGTTTCTTGAATTCTCTAGGATGAAGAATAATGAGAAATTGTGCTTTGTTATGTCTTCACACATATATATATATATATACATGGGAGCACATGGCCGGTCATGTGCACTCTTTTTCTCTTCCCCCTTTTTTTTTTTTTTTGTTTTCTTTTTCTCCAATTTTCTAGAAATTTCTTAAGTCACAAAAGATGAATTTGTGATCTTGCCTTGTCATCCATGCATATATATATATATATATATATATATATATATATATATATATATATATATATATAACTTCCACAAGTATAAAATGAGCACATGTACCATTTCTTGGCTCAAGGCAATTGGCCAACCATGTGAGTGGGGCCCCACCACCTGGCCTTTGGCCATTTCATGAAAATTTTGTTTCCTCTCTTAGCCCTTAAATTTTTTTTCCTTATTCCAAATTTACCCTTAATGCTCCATACCGACAAGAGATGAACATACGACTCGTATGTATTCTTAACAAAGCGAAAAAAATATAACCTTGTCCTTAACTTTCCGCCATTAACTCGGAATATCCCAACGTACAAAATACGGGATATAACATTAGGTATATTATTTTGTTAGCCTCGTCGGCTTGTGTATATGGACATGGGCATTGTTGTTGATGATGATATATATATACGTGTCATTGCCCGATGTGAGTAATATCGTGGATGTATAGAAATCATGAGTAGGCCATGTGGCCCACTATATGGGAATATGAATGCACGATAAGAGGTGCTCAGGTAGGTTAGAACTGGGTGCCCGTCATGGCCCTCCGGTTAGGTCGTGCCAAAAGTGATATCAGTGCAGTTTTGTCCTAGGGTGTGTCTGTTGTATCCGATGGGGAGTCTTTGTTTACGGGTGTGTTGCGCGCACGCTTATAAACGGGGGGCACGGGCATTTTAGAAATAAATGACCTTCTTTCTTCATAAGATCGTGCGATAGAGCCATGATATAAGTATTTCTTTTTCCCTAACCGTGTATTATGTATTTTAGAAATTCCTGTAAAGAGAAAAGCTACGAAAGCCCAAAAGGGCAAGACAGTGGCAGAAAAGCGAGCTGAAAAGGTACCGCCAACGGATATAGAGGAAGGTGAGTCCCAGAATGCGGCTCAATCTCAGTCCTCCCACTCTGTGCCTATTTTTGAGGAGCATGAGGGGCCTCGGCCCGACTCCGGCTACAGCCCCCGGCTCCTCCGGGCACGCTTGACCCCGAAGATGTGAAAGAGGCCATTCATTTATTTACTCAGTTGGTTGCCGCTCAGACTCAGCGGTAAGGTACAAGGCAAGGTGATAGGGCTGTTAGTGCAAGGGCCCGTGATTTTATTAGCTTGAACCCTCCGAAATTCTTCGGGTTAAAGTTGGATGAGGACCCTCAAAACTTTATTGATGGGATGTTGAGGACACTTCGGTTAATGTATGCTTCAGACATTGAATCGGTAGAGTTAGCATCCTATAGACTCCGGGATGTCGCGGTTCATTGGTATACGGTTTGGATGGCTTCACAGGGAGTCAATGCACCTTTCTCGGTATGGCAAGAGTTTATGGATGCCTTCCTCCGACATTACTTACCTCCAGAGATTCGGTAGGCTAGTGCCGATAAGTTCTTGAATCTTAGGCAAGGAAGTATGAGTGCCTTAGAGTATAGTCTCCGCTTCAATTCTTTGTCTAGGTATGCTTCGGCCATGGTAGCGGATATGGGTGACCGAGTGCATCGATTTGTGAGAGGCCTAGGGCCACATTTGATGGATAGGTGTTTGACTGCGTCCCTTCAGGACAACATGGATTTTTCCCGCATTCAAGAAGCCCATGCCCGGGGGGGGGGAAAGGGGGGGGGGACAAAAAGTGAGCGTGAGCATGACAGAGGGTATAGCAAGAGGGCTAGATCTTCGGGTCCGACGAGTGAGTTTAGAGGCGGGAAAAGACAGCAGTTTCTAGGCATTCAGGCCATTCAATGACCAGTGCGCCTCCACGGGTTACAGGCCAGAAATTTGATAGATCTACTTATCCCGGGCCGAGTCAGAGTTTCAGGACTTCAGGTCCTCAGTTCAGAGGCGATTCGGGTCAGGCAAGGCCGCCCGTGCCACGATGCTCCCAGTGTGGGAAGTTACATTAGGGCCAGTGTCGACTAGGTTCAGAGGTTTGCTATGCATGCGGTCGGCCAGGCCATATCATGCGTGATTGCCCCTCGATTGGTGGTAGGGGTAGAGTCCAGCCTTCAGGATCGACAGCCGGGTCTTCATCATAGATACGCCCTCCGGGGCAAGGTTCACAGGTGCCGATCAGCCATGGTAGAGGTAGAGGGAGAGCTCCCAATTCTAGTGGTCCTCAGCACCGTATTTATGCTTTGGCTGGACGCCAGGATCTTGAGTCTTCCCTCGATGTCGTCACGGGTATACTATCTGTATTTTCTCATGATGTATATGCTTTGATAGATCCGGGCACCACATTTTCATATGTTACTCCATATATTGCGAATCGTTTTGAGGTCAAACCAGAGTCGAACAAACCTTTTGAGGTATCTACACCCGTTGGTGAACCGGTAATAGCTAGTCAAGTATATAGAAATTGTGTAGTTGTGATTTGTGACCATCGTACTATGGTTGATTTACATGAGTTAAAAATGTTGGACTTTGATGTTATCATGGGCATGGATTGGTTAGCTTCTTGCTATGCCAATATTGATTGTAGAACGAAAATAGTTTGCTTCCAATTTTCGGGAGAACCAATTTTAGAATGGAGAGGAAATACTATGTCCCCGAAAGGTAGGTTTATTTCCTATCTCAAGGCAAGGAAAATGATCGCAAAAGGTTGAATTTACCATCTAGTTCGGGTTCAAGATGTAGAAGTTGAATCGCCAACTCTTCAGTCTGTCCCCGTGGTGAATGAGTTTCCGGATGTATTCCCGGAAGAGCTACCAGGTCTCTCTCCTAAACGGAAGATTGATTTTTCTATTGATGTGCTACCGGACATAAAACCCATATCCATTCCTTCTTACAGGATGGCTCCCGCAGAGTTAAAGGAGTTGAAGGAGCAATTGAAGGATTTGCTTGAAAAAGGTTTTATTATGTTACACCTCGCATTTTGTACATTTGAATATTCCGAGTTAATGGCGGGAAGTTAAGGACAAGGTTATAATTTTTTTCTAGAATGCATAAGTTGCGTATTCATTTCTAGTGGCATGGATTATTAAGGAAATTTTGGGGTCAAAGGTGAAATTTTGGAAATTAGTAGTTCATGAAAAATAAGGCCACATGTAGTGTGGGCCATGGACACTTGGAAGCTTAATATATGTAGCATTAAGATGACTTATTAAGTCATTTTCATCATGTTCATCTTTTGGAAATTTCATGAAACTTGGAGAAATTTGGAGGGAAGGAAAATTTGAAAAAAAAAAAAAGAGAAAAGGAGGGGCACATGACCGGCCATGTGCCCCATTATTATTATATATATAGGTGTGTGATGACCAAAGAAGGCAAGTGTTCATCATTTTCTCTAGAAATTTCAAGAAAGAGAGAGGGAGGAAGATATGGGGAGTTCGGCCAAGGAGAGAGCTGGCCGAAACTTGCCCCTTAAAATTGATTATGAAAAATTGTTCTCTCCATGTTTCCCTACTAATTGGAAGGTTCTCTACGACATGGAGTGGTTGTTGGAGGGAGAAAACCATTCGTTGTTGCAAGGAGCAATCCTAGCCGAGAAGAGGAATGGAAAGGAAAGGTGAGGTTCAATCTTCCTTACATGTTTTATAGGTGTTTATGCATGTTGTGAGGTGTAGAAAGGAATAAAGTTCATAAAATTATGGTGTTGTGTTGTATGGCCGTGTATATGTAGTATGGCATAGAAGTGAAAAACTAATTCTATTTGGCATGTGTTGGTTGATGTTGTTATGGATGGTTTGTGTATGTTTGGCATGAAGAAATGAATGGAATTCATGGAATTATGTAGATTGAAACTTGGCCGTGTAGGGGCTGTTTTTAGTAAAATATAATGAACTCATTTTATATAGTATTTTGGTTGTTGATTGTTGTAGATTATGTGATGAAAATGAAGGTTTGATGACTCAAATGGAAGTCGGAAATGTTGTGGACTGTTTTGGAGAGCAATATGATTTTAATATAGATTCTTGTGTGCATGAGAATAGTGATCGTTAGCATGCGGATTGTTGATATAGTTTATGAGTTAAAAGAAATAAATGCATTGTTGGAGTTCTTATGGCATTTGGAAGATTCAGGTTGGAATGTCTTGAACATGTTGTGAATTGATTATTGATATTGTTATTATGATTGTTGGGTTTGGTTGTTCTTTGGGTTGGCCGGGCTGAATTCCCGGGTTAGTGTTGATTAAAATTTGCCGAGTTGGATTCTCGGGGTTGATGGATTTATAGGGGAAATGCTGCCGAAATTTCTGTAGAAAAATGTGAAGTTAAAATTCAACTTCTAAATGCCCTAATTAACGTTTGGTAAATGTGACCAAATGTAGACTTTGGAGAAGCTGGAGCTTGAATATTGGAGGAGCGTAAGAAGCGGAAAAAGGTATGTAAGGCTTCACTTTCCTTCCTTGGCATGTCTTAGATGTAATAGGCTTGACTACGTGTCTTGGGGACCACTCTAATTCTAGAAATCCGAGCTTGAATTTGGCTACTATTCACTCAGTAGAAGTGAATTAAATGCTTATGAATAGTTGAAAGAATTGTCTAAACACCTAGAACTTGCATGAATAGGATCCGTTTACCCTAAAACTCTCATAAGTCCTGTCATGAAGCGTATTATACGTAGATTGTGTTCGCCGCCTCATCTGACTCGAGGTGGGCCCACTATTCCCTAATTTCCTCCTATGGCTCCATTTGGCTTATTTCCGTATTACAGTTAAAGGAAACTTTTGGACATCATTCCGACTACTAAATAATAGTTGTTTTAACTAATCCCTTGACTCCAAGGCATGATTTTCTTCATAAAAGTTCCTAATGTTTTCCAAAATATTCATTCTTCTCCGAATCCAAGTTGTACGATTTTGAAAGTTTTCATGACTAAAACAATGACTATGATTCTATGATGACAATGATGATGTCAGATATGAGAAAATGACTATGACACGACATAACACGACATGATATGACACGATATGATATGGTATGAGATGATATGATATGACATGATATGATATGACATGATACGATATGATATGTTCTACGTTCTCTTAATGTTATTTTCCGTTGGTAGTCTCGCCTTATGATTATCGTTCATTCAAGGTGAGACATGACGACCATGATTATTCCATAATGTAATCAGAGGTTTCCGACCTTTCGTCACTCCGATGGATACATGACTTTCTTTGGGCTCTCATGCATGCCATACCTGTATATGTACATGGGTTGGGGGAATGGGACACATGTATACATGGGGGAAATGGGAAGGGAAACATGTTTTATTGCCACAGTGGTGGCTTATCATCCGGACGCGGGATGCCGGACGCGGGGATATATGGGCGAGCCGATGTATTTCGGCGCTATGTGGGCGAGCCGACTTGTTCGGCGCTATGACATGATATGACCAGATAAGCATGCATGATTCCGCCTTCAGAGGCACTTACATGTATTGGCTACAGCTTTACATGATATGTTCCATATGTACAGATTACAGCTTTACACATGATATGTCTCATATGTACAGGATACTCTCTTTTACATGATATGTTCTACATCTCCATCTTGTTATTACACGTGATTACATCCCCTCTGAGTTGCTTTTCATGCCTTACATACTCGGTACATGCTCGTCTTGACCCCTTCTTCGGCTGCGTTTCGTACCGCGCGGTACACCCGAGATGATCGAAGCCATTATAGAAGATGTTCCGGCGAAGTTAGCATCTCCGTTTGCTGCGGAGAGTTGCCGGGTCAAGAGTCCTATGCTACGATGTCATGTTCGAGTTAGAGACTTTGCGGACAGTCGTGAGTCTAATGTGAGTTTTGATAATGGCCCCACTAGCCGATATGTTTTATTATACATTATGTTACAGGGTCCTTACGCTTACAGACTGTGTTTAGTTTGAAAAACGACAAAAAGATTTTGCAAATTTTACTATGTATTTCACTTTCATTTGATTTAAGTATCCAAAGAGAATACGTGAGTAATACGAGACAGCGGGTTCGCTCGGCTCTGAGTAAGGGGTCGGGTGCCCATCACACTCTAGTGAGATCGGGGTGTGACATATTAGGCCTAGTTCTTCCCCGTGGGGAGCACCCGTGTTGTTTATGCGAAAGAAAGATGGCTCCTTGCGAATGTGCATTGACTATCGACAGCTAAATAAGGTGACATTCAAGAATAAATATCCGCTTCTGAGGATTGATGATTTATTTGACCAATTGCAAGGCGCCAAATGGTTTTCAAAGATAGATTTGAGATGCAGGTATCATCAAGTGCGAGTTAGGGAGAAAGATATTCCTAAGACAGCCTTCAGAACCAGATACGGCCATTTTGAGTTCCGGGTGATGTCATTCGGGCTAACTAATACCTTTGGCAGTATTTATGGATTTGATGAATAATGTGTTCAGGCCCTTCCTAGATTTATTTATGATTGTGTTCATCGACGATATCCTGGTATATTCTAGGTCGAGGCGGAACATGCGGATCGTTTTGCGTCTTGTTCTTAGAGTTCTTCAAACTCGAGAGTTATTTGCCAAATTTTCTAAGTGTGAATTTTGGGTGAACTCAGTGACCTTTTCGGGGCATATTATTTCAGCCGATGGTATTCGGGTAGATACCCAAAAGATTGAGGCGGTGAAGACTTGGCCAAGGCCCACAACACCTACGGAGGTGCGCAGTTTTTACGGGCTTAGCAGGTTATTATAGGAGATTTGTAAAGGGCTTTTCTTCTATTTCTGCACCACTCACGAAGCTAACCCATAAATTAGCTAAATTTCAATGGACAGATGCTTATGAACATAGTTTTCAAGAGCTAAAGGATAGATTAACTTCTGCCCCATTTCGGACACTTCCAGAGGGATCGGAAGGTTATGTTTTCTATTGTGATGCTTCAGGCGTTGGGTTAGGCTGTGTGTTGATGCAACATGGTAAGGTGATTGCGTATCTTCAAGACGATTCGAAAACATGAGAAAAATTATCCGACCCATGATCTTGAATTGGCTGCAGTAATTCATGCATTGAAGATGTGGAGACATTATTTGTGTGGCATCCGCGTTGATATTTATACAGATCACAAGAGCCTCCAGTATATTTTCAAGCAGAAGGAATTGAATTTACGGCAACGGCGATGGTTGGAGTTGTTAAAGGATTACAATGCTAACATCTTATATCATCCCGGGAAGGCGAACGTTGTGGCTGATGCTCTTAGCCGTCGATCCATGGGAAGTTTATGCGATGTTCAACCAGAGAAAAAAGAGATAGCTCGTGAGCTCCAGCAGTTAGCTAGCCTAGGAGTTCGAGTAGTGGACTCAGGCAGTAGGGGAGCTATCATTCAAAATGCAGCGTTCTCGTCACCAGTAGTGGAAGTGAAAGAGCGTCAATACGATGCTCCCATGCTAATTCATTACAGAAATACACTCCCTCAGAAGGAGAAGTCATCATTTAAGATTTCTGGAGATAGAGTTTTCCGATCTTTGAGGCAGGTTATGTGTTCCTGATGTTGTAGGATTACGCCACCAAATATTGAGAGAAGCCCATTATTCATTATTCATTTCACCCGGGGAGCAACGAAAATGTATCATGATCTTAAATCTATATACTGGTGGAATGGAATGAAGAAAGACATAGCGGAGTTCGTGACCCAATGTCCTAATTGTCAGCAAGTGAAAATTGAGTATCAAAAGCCCGGTGGATTATTGCAAGCTACGAAAATTTCAACTTGGAAATGGTAAGTGATTAATATGGACTTCATTGTAGGCTTGCCTCGTTCTAGGCATAAATATGATTCTATATGGGTAATTGTGGATAGACTTACAAAGTCAGCTCATTTCCTACCAGTCAGGACTACACATGTAGCCGAAGATTATGCAAAGCTTTATGTTAAAGAGATAGTGCGACTTCACGGTGTTCCAGTATCTATTATCTCCGTTAGAGGGACTCAGTTTACAGCCAACCTTTGGAGATCTTTCCAAGAAGGTTTGGGGACTCAGGTGAGCCTTAGCACGACATTTCACCCGCATACGGATGGACAAGCTGAACGTACCATTCGGACTGCGAGGATATGCTACGGGCATGTGTATTGGATTTTGGAGGTAGTTGGGATGACCGCTTACCACTTATTGAATTTGCTTATAACAATAGTTATCATTCTAGCATTCAAATGGCCCCGTATGAGGCTTTATATGGGCGAAAGTGTAGATCTCCAATTGGATGGTTCGAAGTAGGAGAGACCAAATTGATAGGGCCAGATTTGGTTCAGCAAGCTATAGAGAAAGTCAAGTTTATACAGGATCGATTATTAACAGCTCAGAGTCGTCAGAAATCCTATGCAGATAATCATCGAAGAGACTTAGAGTTCTAAGTGAAAGATTGGGTATTCTTGAAGGTGTCGCCAATGAAGGGCGTCATGAGATTTGGCAAAAAGGGAAAGCTTAGTCCCCGGTACGTTAGACCTTATGAGATTGTACGCAAGGTAGGCCAAGTGGCTTATGAATTAGACCTACCTGCAGATTTAGAGTCAGTCCATCCGGTTTTCCATGTATCGATGCTTCGTAAGTGCATTGGAGATCCTTTTAGAGTTATACCGGTAGATGATGTTCAAGTCACTGAGCAATTATCCTACGAAGAAGTTCCCATTGCCATTCTAGATAGGCAAGTACGGAGACTCAGAACCAAACATATAGCTTCAGTTAAAGTCTTATGGAGAAATAATAACAGAGAGGAAATGACATGGGAAGCGGAAGAAGACATGAAGTTCAGGTACCCGCATTTATTTCCACCTTCAGAGGAAACTCAGGCAGAGACGCCATTGCCCCCGGGTATGTGATGCTTTGTTCGATGTTTTCTTGGTCGTATGTGGCCATAGTTGTTGATGTTGTTGTTGTAGCCCTGTGTGGCGATATATATTTTGGGTTCTTTGTGATAGGATGGTAGTGCCATATTACAGGGGAAACTCTGAAAATTTTTTTGTAGAATCCCCAAGAGTCTATCATTCGAGGACGAATGTTCCTAAGAGGGGAGAATGTTACATCTCGTAGTTTCGTCCGTTGAGATTCGTTAGGTGTTAGTTGTCCTAATCGTAGAAACTGGAGTTACCTTCTAGGATATATGAGATTATATGTTCCCATATTATGGTTATGGGGTTTAAGCCCATGAAATAAGCTATGGAAGGATTTGAGAACAAGCAAATTAAGGAATGGAGTTTGTCGGAACTTTGGGAAAACTTGGCAAAATTTTTGGACAGGATTTTGGTCCAACTTGGGAGAGGTATATCTCCTAGAATATTCAGAGTTTTGGTGTGTTTCTTTTATCCAAATTGAATTTCATCGAGTCTAGTTTCCAACGCAACAAACCGTTCGTCAATGTGACATTGGAGTAAAAAGTTATGGGTGTTTTAAGACAGACTGTCCGAGCAGAAAATTTTGACGGACCAGTTTGACGGCCGCAGAACATTTTGACGGTTCAAATTTCACCTTCCCAGCGTAAAGTAGTCACAGTGAGCCATATTTGACAGCCTGTAGGAATTTTTTCGGCCGTCAAAGTGGACGCAGGATTGCCCGATGGGATTTTAAGTTACGCTTTATATATTTCATTCCACTTCATTTGGACATTTTATTTTCCCAAATCAAATCCAAGAGCTCTCCAAAAATCCTCTCTTCAACCCCATAAACTAATCCAAGCCTAAATCCAAGAGAGATTAAAGATCAAGAGGCAAGAATAAAGACATCTATGTGTTAGAAGTCTTGCTAGGGTTAGAAGACTTCAAGAATTCTTTGGGTATTGAAGCTAGGGTTTTCATATAAGTTCATAGCTTGCTCCAAAGCTCATTCTTTTGAGATAAAAGGTTAGTTTTCATGCTTATTACATGTTATCAAGAATGTTTAGTTGTTGAACAACTTGGGTAGAAGAAGAAAGTAGAAGATGAGTTCTACATCTCGTAGTTTCGTCCGTTGAGATTCGTTAGGCGTTAGTTGTCCTAATCGCGGAAACGGGAGTTACCTTAGGATATATGAGATTACATGTTCCCATATTATGGTTATGGGGGTTTAAGCCCATGAAATGAGCTATGGAAGGATTTAAGAACAAGCAAATAAAGGAATTGAGTTTGTGGGAACTTTGGTAAAACTTGGCAAAATTTTCGGACAGGATTTTGGTCCAAATTGGGGGAGGCATATATCCTAGAATATGAGGAGTTTTGGTGTGTTTCTTTAATCCAAATTGAATTTCATCGAGTCTAGTTTCTAACGCAATAAATCGCTCATCAATGTGACATCGGAGTAAAAAGTAATGCATGTTTTACGACGGCCCCATGCGAGCGAGAATATTTCTGCGAGACCATTTGACGGCCGCGGGAATTTTGACGCCCGCGAGAAAATTCTGCGGTCCGTCAAATGGTGACGATGAACCATATTTTTGGGGCAGTTCTACGGACCATTTTGACGGTCCGTAGGAATTTCTGACCCATCAAAATGGGCGCGCAGAATTGCCCGACGGGATTTTAAGTTCCGTTTTATATATTTCGTTCCACTTTATTTGGACATTTCATTTTACCAAATCAGATCCAAAAGCTCTCCAAAAACCCTCTCTTCCACTCCATAAACTAATCTAAGGGAGATTAAATATCAAGAGGCAAGAATCAAGAGAACCATGTGTTACAAGTCTTGCTAGGGTTAGTAGACTCCAAAAATTCTTTGGATATTGAAGCTAGGGTTTTCATATAAGTTGATAGCTTGATCCAAAGCTCATTCTTATGAGATAAAAGGTTAGTTTTCATGCTTATTACATATTATCAAGAATGCTTAGTTGTTGAACAACTCGGGAGGAAGGAGAAAGTAGAAAATGAGTTCCAAATGTAGTTTTTATGATGTTTTTGAGTAGTATGCTAACTTGAGTTATGATTCTTAGTATGATATGGATATAATCTTGCTATGGAAGGTAGCAATGGTGATGAGGAAGCATTATATGAAAATGTGCTAAAATGGGTATGAAGTGGCTAGCATAGGTTAAATATAAGGATGAATTTTGAAGGCTTAACGAAGTGTGATCACTTGATTATGATGTTATGAGTATATTAAGGATGTTATTGTGGTTGTTGGGAGTTGTTTTGTGATATGGTGGAAGTTGACGAAATAGGGGAAATCTTTGCCCAATTTTCATTAGATCATGAATCATTCTAGTTTGAATTTAAGAGTACCATCAAGGCTTAACCATGGTATAAAATCCTTCTAAATGTAGATTACTCAAGCTTCAACGGTGAACGTTAAATAGTTGAGGAGACGAAGAGGTATGTAAGGCTAACCCTTCTTTCATTAAGGCATGGTTCCCTTGCTATATGTATCCTTTCATGAGCTCCATAATGTCTTCCAAATGACTCAATCTCTAAGATTACCAAAGCTTACGATTCTCGATACGTTCACGATTCTATTGTCCCTTTTATATGATAGTTGATCCTCTAAGGATAGATATAACGAAAATGATGATGTCAATGATGACGACGATACTCATGAACTCCTACGTATACAGATTTAAGTATGTATGACCATTATGTAACACCGAGCTCATATGGCCGGGTATGATACCTATCGCGCGCACACCACTGCAGTTGGGTACGGATAACACTGAGCCTTGGTAGGGCTAGGTATGTATAACACCGAGCCTTGTCATGGCCGGGTATGTGAAACCACCGAACCTTCATGGTCGGGTATGCTATAGATGCGAATATGTATACGAATATGGATACGGATATGGATATTTGTATATGTATATATGTATGTACACGAGCACGCATTAGAAATGGAAGGTCCCTATGAAAGACAAGTAAGTAATTACGATGATGGCTACTATCTCCTGATTCTCCCATCTTATGCTATTTCTTATGCTGTCTCTTATGCTCCTATTATGATGTTGATTATGCTTTACATACTCAGTACATTATTATACTGACGTCCTTTTGTTTGTGGACAATTTGCGTCATGCCCGCGCAGTGGATAGGGAGACAAAGCTTAATCCATAGATATCTTGTTCGGGACTGCGTAGGAGCTCCATTTCATCCGGAGCTATAGCTTTTGGTATTTATTCTTTTGTGTACATACCTATGGGCATGGCGGGGTCCTGTCCATATGATGTGACATACTCTTCTTAGAGGCTCGTAGACAGTTGTGTATGATTAGATGTCCTTAGCCTTTTCGCCTCATATTTTGTATATCATTTTGATAGCCTCGTCGGCTTGTGTATATGGATATGGGCATTGTTATTGATAATGATATAGATGTGTTGTTGCCCAACGAGATTAGCACTATTGATGCATATAAATTATGAGTAAGCCATGTGGCTCACCTAGATGTGAATATGAGAGTACGATAAGAGGTATCCGGGTGGGTTAGCATCGGGTGCCCATCATGGCCCTCCGATTGGGTCGTGACAACATTATTCGTGCTGACGTCCTTTTGTTTGTGGACGCTGTGTCATGCCCGCAGGTGGACAGGGAGATAGACTTGACCTATAGACTACTTGTTCAGAGACTGCATAAAGGAGCTTCATTTGATTCAGAGCTGTAGATTTTGGGTATTATTCTTTTGTGTACATACATATGGGTATGGCGGGGTCCTGTCCCGCCTATATGATGTTACATACTCTTCTTAGAGGCTCGTAGATAGTTGTGTCTGGTTAGATGTCTTGCAGCCTTGTCGGCTCATATTTTGTATATTATTTTGTTAGCCTCGTCGGCTTGTGTATATGGACATAGGCATTGCTGTTGATGATGATATATATATACGTGTCGTTGCCCGATGTGAGTAATAACGTGGATATATAGAAATCATGAGTAGGCCATGTGGCTCATCTAGATGGGAATATGAATGTACGATAAGAGGTGCCCGAATGGGTTAGCACCGGGTGCCCGTCATGGCCCTTCGGTTGGGTCGTGACAACGAGGCATTGGTAAGTTTATCATATTAGATTTATTTAATTGTATTAATTGTTACATTTTAAAAATAACATTTTTTTTACTGTTGAACACAAATGCAACTGGTGGCCGTACAACGATTACGCATATTGGGGTTAAAGCATATGCCTTACCTCGGGGTAGCGGGGCTTGCAGCGGAGATTGTACGGATATCCGAGGATGGTATCCGGTAGGCAGGGAAGTTTAGGCGCATGGATGATCGTGTTCAAGAGGCTGAGTATCAGGCAATGCCAGGAAGAGGACGTGGTACTGCCAGAGGAGGAGGCGGTGCTGCCAGAGGACGCCGTGCTGCCAGAGGACGCGGTGCGCGTAGAGGACGCAGTGCTGCTGCTAGAGGACCTGGTGGTGGAGGACACCATCTAGTAGATGAGGCAGATGAGGCCGCTCCCATTCCAGAGGCCGTTCCCGTTCTAGTCCATCCGCAGCCATTCCAGGCCAGTGCCAGCTCACCTGGACAGTCACCTAGGTTTACGTCGGCACTCCTACTTATTGAGATACCTGGGTGTTCATCTCAGCCGAGCCAGAATGCGTACATAGAGGAGCGTGATGACGTCGATTGGGCGGCGTTACGCGCGCCATTAGCTGATGAGCGGCCTTTGAGGAATTTAGATGGACCCAGAATTCTTGACTTCGATGACTTTTTAATCCCGGTTAGTATTTCAAAAATACTTATTTGATCATTTAAATTACTTATTTTAAATATATACGTTACTTATTATTTCGTAATTTTTATATTTTAGGATTCGGCGCTAGTGGGTTCACAAGAGCGACCCACTCAGGCGTTTTCTCATGGGCCTGCCGAGCCAACGGTGTCTTCCCATGTGACTGTCGAGCCACAGGTAAGCTTTTTTTTAAAATCAATTTTATTCAATATAAGGTGAATATTTAAAATACATATTTAATTATTTAAAGTACTTATTTTAAATACATATGTTACTTATTATTTCGTAATTTTTCATATTTTAGGATTCGGCGCCAGTGGGTCCACAGCAGCGACCCATTCAGGATCCTACCGAGCTACAGGTGTCTTCTCAAGAGACTATCGAGCAACGGGTAAACTTTTTACTTAAAATCAATTTTATTCAATATAAGGTGAATATTAACTTAATTTTTTTAACCTTTATTTGGACCTCGAACAACATCTCATCCAGGAGACTACCTCATATTCAGCACCAGACCCATCTCAGGAGCCTACAGACCCACCTCAGAAGCCTACTCAGGCGCCCGTCGATACACAGGTTTGATTATTCAACAAACGTTAATGTATTCAATTGAATAAATAAGAAATGATACTAATTATTATATATTTTTCAGACTCATCCTTCGGCGCCTGCGATGGAAACTCCCGACGAGGAAGAGGTGGAGTTTCCAGACCCAGATCAACCTAAGGTTCTGACCGTACCAGCGGGACTAGATCCCAAGAAGAAGCACGTTATAGTCAAGGGCGAGGGGAAGAGGAGATGATCATGACTTGGAGCGCCCGGTTATTAAGAGGAAAAAGGGAGATGGAGACGATAGCGAGGGCGGTGGGGATGGTATGAGCCTTAGGCCTAAGGATAGTCTCCGGCATACTACATGTGGGACCCACTACTATATACAATAATCTTGTACAGTTTAAATAAATATTGTATATTTAAAGCGTTTCTATTTATATTTATAAATATTATCTTAGTCTTTATTATTGTTTTATAGAGTGTCACATCCTAAATTGATAATTAAAAAAAAACGTGACACATTCGAAATAAAGTTAAACATTAATTTAAAAATAACACGAAACCCTAAAACATAAATAACGTAAAGCTAAGGACTACAGGTCTTCAAATAAAAATGGACTTCGAGCACTTTTCAACCACTAAAACGACAATCTGAATTTTTGCGTATCCTTGATGTATTGAGCCTACGGATTGGGCTCCTCTCCATTTCCCTTCTCTCCATTTTTCCCAAGTTCTACCTTAGATTAGGGATACATGACATGTGTTAGAATTAATGGCTAGGATTTAATTGACTAAAACAAGTCCCTAACCATGGTTTACATAATTAATAACTTATTCATAAATATATTAAAATATTCTCTCTTCCTATTTTACGTTTCCCACTTCTTTTTTTCCTACGGGAATTAGACTCATTATTCAATTGGTGATATACTAATTACGTGATATTATAAATTCACGAGAATATATTCCATTATTCCATTACTAATTCACAAAATATATTACTAATTATATCGTATATCATCATTATTCAATAGGTGATATCTCTTTCGTTTTCTTTATCTATAGGATATCACCATTATTCTTGGTAATATCTCTTTCGTTTCTTTATCTACATAGCGGGGTTGAAAATCCCTTTTTCAATATTAATTTTTGAATTGATAACTTACACTCTATCTTCCAATTCCTTTTTGAGTTAATCTTTTAGTTGGGAAACGTAAAATAGGAAGAGAGAATATTTTAATATATTTATGGATAAGTTATTCATTATGTAAACTATGGTTAGGGATTTGTTTTAGTCAATTAAATTCTAGCCATTAATTTTAACACATGCCATGTGTCCTTAATCTAAGATAGAACTTGGGGAAAATGGAGAGAAGGGAAATGGAGAGGAGCCCAATCCTGAGCCTACCTTATTAATCGCACAAATATAAGTAGGGTTCTATATAAAATATTGAAGTTTCGGAGTCTCAAAGCATGATTAATATACGACTAAAGTACGTAAAAAAGTGTGAAAATGTAATAAGAGTCTGTTTTGGAAAAATAGGGACTCCTATAGCGCAGTACTTTACTGCGCTAAAGGTACTTTTGTACCAAAAAATTTTTTTGGGGTATTTTAGTTCACTTGAATTTTTATTGGGTCATTTTAGTTCCGGACTCTATTATTCCCTAATACATAAAAGTTTTACTATTAATATTTAATAGCTGGAGAGCTCAGACGTTTCCATACCCGTAACGTTTCCCTCCAAACACGGGTAACCAGAAAATCTACAGTGGCGTTACAAACGATATTGTAACTTCCTTTCTTGGTTGTTAGCTGTTAAAACTCACCATCTTCCTCTATCTATGTATGGGATGTAACAAAAATAAATTTCCAAGGATTTCAATTATACATACATATCTATTGGCAGTGTTAATTTTTTTTAATTAACATAATTTACCATATTATAACAGCTTAATTATTCTTTTCTTATTATAAATTTATTTTAATTATTTTCTAAATAATTTAATTATGAAAATCTACAGTTAGGGGGCGTTTGGTAGTTGGTTAGAGTTATGCAAGTGAAAGTAATACATGCATTAGTTATGAGGAAATCTATGTATTAGTTTATGCAATGTTTAATTATTTCACCTTTTATCCTACATAAAATAATATACAGATTCCGTGATAACTTATAATATACTAGTTATGCGAGTTTCTAAATTACAAACCAAACATCGTATTAATTTTATATATGATAACTTACCTCTTAACCAACAACAACAACAACAACATATGAGTGTAATCCTACAAAGTAGGGTCTGAGAAGGGTAGAGTGTACCCTACTCTCATTTTATCATAAAAAGAAAAGGTTGTTTCTGAAAGACCCTCGGCTCAAATAAAAAGCAACCACATCAGCCCAGTAAAAGAAGTAACAGTAGTAACGACACCATGGAAATGATATTACTTATGTAGAATTTAATACATGCATAACTCACCTCCAAATCTGCTAGCAAACGACGCTGGTTAGCAGTCAGTAATTCATGTATTAAAATTTTATGTAAATAATACTGTCTTTGGTAGCTAGTTATGAAGTGAGTTATTTATGTATAAAATTAGTACATTGTTTGATTTGCAATTTAGAAACCTGCATAACTAATACATGTATAAGTTATGAAGAAATATGTTTATTATGTTATGCAGGACAAAAGGTGTAATAGATAATACATGAATGACTAAACAGAGCGGATCCAGGATTTAAACTTTATGGGTTCAATCCTACGATTCTTGGCATTAAACCCATTATATTTTTAAAGTTATGGGTTCATATCTACTATTTATAACAAATTTATTAATTTTTTACACATAAATTTATGCTCTGAGTCGGAAGTTAGGGGTTCAATTGAACCCCCATCTAACATGCTAGATACGCCTCTGTGACTAAACCCTGCATGAGTAATACATACATAAAATAACATATAAATTTCTTCATAACTAATTCATTTATTACTAATACAAGTCAAACCTCTCAATAATAGCATCGTTGGGTCCGAAATTTTTTGACTGTTATAGAGAATGACTGTTATACACATATAACAACATTGCTAATTAAATATAATTTTCCCATTATAGGCAAAAAAGATACATAAAATCTAATTTTTTATTTTTTATTGTCAAATTCTAAGCTTAATCACACTTTGTATAGCGAGAAAAATAATTAAATGATAAAAATTATATATTCATATAATATTCTTTGTCATAAATAATGTACTAAAAGATTAAATATTTGGTCAAAATATCTACACTTATTATTGGTAATTATAGATATTCTAGTTTTATAAAGATGGTTAATTATTATGTTATCAAAAAAATGAAGATAGCTATTATATGAGACTAATTTTTCAAAGAGTGTGATGTTATAAAGTTAATCGTTGCTTTTAGAGGTAAAATACTATTATAAATGATTTGGATATCTCTAACGGGCTACCAAACGACCTCTTAGGACATAATTTTTGATGTGTTTCCAAAAATTGTACTTAGGTTAGCTTTACACGTAGTCATAGCCAAGACCACAGTGCGTTAGAGTTTGTTGAGAGAAAAGGAAAGGTTAGAGAGAGAAACACTCAAAATTCTTAGAGAGAGAAACTCACCCACTTCCTCTCTTACATTCAACAATTACATTTCATTTGCCCCCAACAACCTTTCCTTTCTTGAAGCTATAAAGTTTTTCCCTTTTTTGTTGCCTTTGAATTCTTATTTCTTATATTCATTTCATAAATCTTGGTTCTTCTTTTATCCCTTTAAATCAATTTTTCTTGTTCTTGATATTGAATATGGCCTGGGAAAGACACAATCTTGATTCCAATTCTTTTTGGGTTTTATCTTGCTGTAAATATATGTGCAATATTTGTTTCTTGAATCCACTAATTATTTGCTGTAGTCTCTGTATTTGATTTCATTTTGGTGAGTAAATTGAATCTTTTTCTGGGGTTTTAATTTCTTATAGTTATGTGTTCTTTAATTAATTCATTTTATATGTTACTTGAAATTTCAATTTCAGGCTTTGAAGGGGTTCTAGTTCTTTGTCTTCATACTGTATAGGAATAAAGATTGAATCTTTTTAGTAAGTTAGAGGCAAGGTTTATTGGATCCAAGCTATTTTTGAGGGTTAGTTTAGTCCAAAAAAAAAATGTATATTGAAGAAGTGAAGGAGGGGGAAGAGTTTTGTGATGATCATTGTGAAGGTCCATTGGCTGTATCGGAGACGAAAAGGGCGTTAGTTGGAGCAGGTGCTCGTGCTCTTTTTTATCCGACATTGCTTTATAATGTTGTGAGAAACAAGATTCAGACTGAGTTCCGATGGTGGGATAGGGTTGATGAGGTATAAATACTACCTATCTATGTTTGTGCTTTTCAATTTACATGCTATTTGCTGTTTTTCTTATGTATGTATTGTTTTTAAGCTTTTCTGATTAGATTTCTGCTATTTCATATTGCAATGTATAATAATTCAACGTTTTATCGGAAACAGCCTCTCTACCCTACAAAGGTAGGGGTAAGGTCTGTGCACACCACTCCCTCCCCAGACTCCACTTGTAGGATCACACTGGGTATGTTGTTGTAACGTATAATAATTCAGGTTATCTTTTGGGACCAATAGTTGGTCAATGTCAAAAGGTTCATTTTTTCCTAGTATCTCCTAGATTGGTGTTTAGACTTTTTCAAAGTTGTTGACTTTAAGATGTGACATAAAGTTTGACTAGTCCAAGTTCGGCCAGGTCAAGTTCTTAGTACTGCTGCTGTTTCATTTCTGATCTATCCTTGTTTTTTACACGGTAAACCCCATCCCCCCCCCCCCCCCAGTTAATCTAGGCAACAATGGTAGCTGTTTCCACTTTGCTCCCTTGGTGACTCGAACCCCAACCTCTTGGTCGGCGTTGAGGACGCTATCCCTCCCTAGTCAACTGTTTCATTAGATTGTTGTATCTGACGAAGCCATTTCCTAAGCTTTTACCTTTCAAGATTAAAATGACTGGGTTTTCAAGAAGTATAGAATTTAGGATTCTTTTACCTGATGCTGGCACCAATTTGTGTGATGTTAGTAGATGGCCAGATGGTACTGAATGGAAAATGCACTTTATGGATACAAAAGACAGGAGAACCATCAAGTTATTTACATAAGTATTTTGAACAGGGAGGAAAACAAATGCAAGGAGAAGAAAATTAGTATCCTTTTAGGAAAGATATTTAATAACCTATCCCTCTTATTTTGTCCCTTCCCTTCCCTTTCATTCCTCTTCTCTATCCAATCATAACCCACCCTCCCCCCCCCCCACCCCCACCCCCTCCTCTCCCCCCTCCTAATTCTTGATCCAAATATTTGACACTTTTAGTTCATTGATTCGATCTGTTTTTAGCAAAATTTTCATTTATATACAGCCATGGTGTGAGTTCGAGCTGCTGTTAATATTTGCCAATGGACTACAATATTGTGGATTTTATAGTTTACTGTGTTCATTCTTTTCTTATCTATCTGTCCTTTCATCAGAGCAGATCCTATCTCCGAACTAATGGCTCACAAAAGTAAAATGCATATATTGAATCATACGTTTGGGTCTAACCATTTAGTGTTTCTTTCACTTTTATGTTTTCAGTTGATTGCGGTGTTGTTAATTTGTGATTAATTTTCTATTTTTCAGTTCATACTGTTAGGAGCTGTTCCATTTCCTGCTGATGTCCCTCGCTTGAAGGCTCTAGGTGTGGCTGGAGTTGTTACCTTGAATGAATCATATGAGACTTTGGTCTCAACATCATCATATCTTGTACCGTCTAAGCCCACTTTCTTATTATCACCATCTTTTTAGTCACATTTCGTTATACTCATGGAATTGCTTGTTAAGAAGCAATTGTTATTTACTATTCTAGGTCAGTAACGGGATCAATAGAAGATGTGACTGGATTGTCTGGCTATATACAGATTCTGAGTGAAACTCTTAATTAAAGTATGTAATATGTAAAAAGGATCAATTACAACTAGAGAAAACAATACTTGCTCCTACCTTGTCAAAAAAAAAAAAAAAAAAAAAATTCCTTGTCAAAAAAAGAAGAAGAAAAAAAAAAACATACTTGCCCCTATATATTTGTGCCTAAAGTTATGTAGTAGTGCGCATGAGCAGAAAACTTCACCAGCATTGTTTCGAAACCACTGTTTGTTTGGTGATTTGCAACATGTTTTCAATCCATAGATGCCCCCTTTCTTTTTGTAGGATCATGGCATCAATCACTTGGTGATTCCTACCAGAGACTATCTTTTTGCACCATCAGACAGAGATATTGATCAAGCTATAGAATTCATCCACGGTAAGAAATGACGGTTCCCAAATTTTATATATCATGTTCCAAGTAAAGAGATAGACATATCATACATTGCCGGACTTTGCAGTTTCATTGAGTTATTTCTGATTGTGAGCTAATACTTTATATGGCTTTGAAGGTAATTCATCTTGTGGTAAGACAACATACGTACACTGTAAGGCCGGCCGTGGCCGTAGTACAACCATTGTCCTTTGCTACCTGGTGGGCACCAACAGCTAAGAGTGTTCAATTATAATCTGCTTTAATTTGGGTTTTTTCTATTCTAATAATTAATGCCTCTTGAGCAGGTCAAACACAAGCAGATGATGCCTGAGGCTGCTTATGATTACGTCAGATCCATCAGACCAAGGGTCTTGTTGGCCTCCTCTCAGTGGCAGGTATGCTCTAAGCTACGATACTTTGATTTTTAATTTTTTTTTTTTTCCCTCTGTTTTAAGTGCAAGGCATTTGTATTCTTGCTTGATTTTAGAATATGTCAGCCGGTCCCCTCAACTTTAGATGTGTGCTTTTGTGTTTTTATTATACGTATATATTACTGCCTTCAGGGCTTTAGTTCAATGATAAAAGCTAGTAGAACGCAGGATATGTGAACCAATACTAGCGTTGAAGTGGAGAAGGGGTAGATGGAGCTGATGAAGCTTGAATTGAATTGTTGGTTATCAAATAGAATAACTATATGTATATATTACTGTTTACTGTAGTGAAAATGCTTTCCTTGATAGCTCAGAATTCCTTGTCCTTCCCATTCTTGCTTTTCTGAAGTTGAAACGTCACTTTCATTGCTTATACATATGCAGGCTGTTAGAGAATATTACGCAAGAGTAAAAGATACTGATAGTGATGTCTGTGGAGATGATAATTCATCGAAAGTACTTGACTTTCCAGCACAAAAAGATATTGCTGCCTTTGATGATGGTTCGGTCGTTCTAGTCTCTGAATCTGACCTTGACGGGTATGATGACAGCATTGAGTCATCAGGTCATCTAACACGTAACGAAGTGTTAGTGGATTTAAACCTTGCATGTAAAGGAGTTCAGGTTGCTCGCCAGGCAGCAATTTCCCGGCTTTCATATCTCTGGCTTCGCTATCATTCGACCCAAAAAATGTCAACCAAGAAGCTGGGAGGTATTGGTGTTGACATCCACGTTTATTGAGATTTCATATATGTTGGTTAAGGGAAACCTAGGTGTGTTTCCATTTCTCCTTTTTGATGGTGGTGATGTCAATTAGATGCTGCTGCTTCCTTTTTTAACTTAAACCCCCTCCCCCTTTTTTCATGTCTTCTGGGGAGCTACAACAAAATTGTTGCAAATGTAACTCTCAATTTGCAAGAAGATAATCTTTGCAAGAAGAATCTTTGCAAGAAGCCAAGATTCAAGAAGTGTCACAGTTTTAATAATATGAAGTGTCGTGAATGGGCATAACTGTTGTCTGTAGAGTTGTCTTTGAAAGGGAAAAGCGTGAGGCTTGCATGTATTACTAAATTCGATGTGTTGAGTTATTTCTCTGTTTTTCAGACAGCTTCTTCCTGCTTTTTAAGTATTTTTTCATATCTGTTTTTTATGCCGAGGGTCTACGGGAAACAACCTCTCTGGACCCCATTATGTGGGGTTTCACCGGGTATGTTGTTGATGTGTTGAGTTATGGCGCTCTCATTATTATTCTTATCAAGAAAAATTAGTTCCAGAAGCATCTTTTATTCATATCGACTTGGATATTTCAGCATTATAATTTGATCTTTCTCATCATAGATCAGGTAATTTTCATACTCTTGTTCCTAATTTCCAGCAAGGTAGCGTCTAATAAACGTTAAATCAAAATTTTGTTGCCTGAGACGACATACATTTTACTGTTCCATTGTCTTAATTCTTTTTGCTTCAAGTTCATTAATACTACTGCGTCATATTGCAAAACGAAACCTTTTAGGTGTTCTAGTTCCTTTTAAGTTTAAAACATAACACTAAAAGACAAAACATAGGTCAATTAA
The DNA here is from genome assembly GCF_029784015.1 of Lycium ferocissimum. Classification (NCBI taxonomy): domain Eukaryota; kingdom Viridiplantae; phylum Streptophyta; class Magnoliopsida; order Solanales; family Solanaceae; genus Lycium; species Lycium ferocissimum. The sequence continues at coordinate 65,893,325 of NC_081345.1, forward strand.
AAAGTGATAAAATATTTTTATCTAGACTTATCTTGATATCTATAGCTTGTAAAGTGGGCATGAAGTAGTACATGCGACTTCATCCGAGAAAAAAGCAACCAAGATATTCAATTTTAAGGGAACAACTTTTTTTGGGACAGTTATACTGTATCAACCCAATCCAAATGTATACAGATAATTATAAATATAGCATTTTGACTCAATTTTTTTTTACATATGGGCAACCAAGATATTCAATTTTAAGGGAACAATTTTTTTGGGATAGTTATACTGTATCAACCCAATCCAAGTGTATACAGATAATTATAAATATAGCATTTGACTCAATTTTTTTTTTTTTTACATGTGGGAGTTCTTATATTATATGCATCATCTCATACTTCTGACATTTAAAAGAAAAAATAGGCTTAAGTCATCTATAGACTCTCGAACTTGTTCAGGAGTTTCATTTAGACCCTCCAATCGAGACTTGTACTGGATAAAGATTCAGTCCATTGTTGGTCATGTAATGTTCAATGGCCCTATAGATCAATGCTGTGTGTACCATTAAACAATTCATGGTGGAGATCCATTTTAACTCATAGCTTATCAAAATAACTAAAAACAGTAAAATACACTAACGGCAACCGTTAGTATTTAATACACCGACGTTTCTTACCTTTTTAACTGCAAAATAAAGCAGCAAAGTGCACAATAATATTTTCTCAAAAAACCAAAAAAAATTAAGATGGCGGGAATCTATGCCCGACTTTTTTGACCCCCCAAAACTCTTTTCTTCTGGAAAGATAATACATATCACTAAAAGATATGGGATTATTCATCTTTTACAAGTACCTTTTATTTTTTTCCTAAGAAATCCAAGGTTTCCAGTGATTCTTCTGGGAAACAAGGTTTTACTCTCTTCTTCTCTTTTAATATTAGTTAATGTTTGATCTTGTATAATTTTGATTCCTTTATTTATTTTAAAGTTTGGTTAGTTGATGTTGATCTAGTATCATATATTTTTATACCTCATACTGAAATGCTCCAAATACAAGAATGTTGCACTGTGATTTTTTTAATGTATGATTATGTTGATTTCTTGTGTGAATAATGTGCTGATTTTTATTTTGAAGTATACTGTAGAATTTGGGGGAAAGCATGTGTGAAACTACTCTGGAAGAAATTTTACAAGGTAACTCTCACGGGCTAGTAGATTATGAACCGGAACTTGGCCTTGAGTTTGATAATGATAAGAATGCACTTAATTTTTACAATGAGTATGCAAGAAGGGTTGGTTTTAGTGTTCGCAAAGAGTACGTCAATACAAATAAGAAATTAGGTTATTTAACGTCACGGAAGATTACATGTTACAAGGAGGGTTTTCGTAGGAATGATAAAGAAAAGGAACAAGTTAAAAAATCCCGAAGAGAAACTCGAACAGGGTGTCAAGCTCGTATTATTGTTACCCGTCAGTCAATGGGAAAGTACCGTATTACTAAGGTTGAGTTAGAACATAATCATTCTCTTGTTCCACCGACAATGGTCCACATGTTGCCATCTCACAGAAAGATAAACAAAGTTCAGGTTCATGAAATAGATTTAGCGGAGGATGCTGGATTATTTTCTAAAACAACATTGATTTTATGAGTCCTCAAGCTAGAGGCAGAGTAAATTTGAGTTACACCAAGTTATCAGAAGAACTACCTCCGAACAAAACGACAAAAAGCTATGAGACAAGGGGGCGCAGGTAAATAAGCATACACACAATGTTTATAAGAAATATATGACAACTTCTGAATTCTACTAGATTCTAATATTAGAAAAATGGAACTATGTTTTTTTTTTTGGTTTCGTCCAGGAGCACTATTAGAATGCTTTGAGAAGAAGAGAATTGACGACCCATCTTTCTTTTTTGCGGCACAGTTGGATGTTGATGACATGATCACAAACATATTTTGGGCAGATTCAAAAATGATAATAGACTATGAAACTTTTGGAGATGTGCTCTCATTTGATACCACTTACCAGACGAATGGAGAGCACCGACCCTTGGCTAGTTTAGTTGGATTGAACAATCATAGGAAAATGGCTGTTTCGGAGTTGCTTTAATGTATGATGAGACTTCAGAGTCATTTCAGTGGTTGTTTGAGACATTTTTCAAAGCGAGGTCCAGAAGAAAACCGAAAACAATTTTTACAGATCAAGATGCTGCTATAAGTAAGGCTATCTCACTCGTGATGCCGAAGTTCATCACAAAGTCATGTGCGTACGGCACATGGAGCAAAATGCAACTAAACATCTCAATCAAATTTATAAAAGGTACACTTCCTTTCGTGGTGATTTTAGACGATGCATTTATGTGTATGTGGATGAGGATGAATTTATAGATGCTTGGAATAGCATGCTTGATGAATATAACCTTCATGAGAATGAATGGTTGCAAGGAATATATGCATTAAGAGAAAAATTATTATGCAGCATGCGGAAAGAAAATTTTTCAAGTGGTATGAATAGCACACAATTAAGTGAAAGTTTGAATGGTGATTTGAAGGATTACTTGCAGTCTGATTACAATATCGCGCAATTTTTTAAGCATTACGATCGAGCAATTGAGGATAAGAGATATAATGATTTGCAAGATACTTGTGATGCATCACAATGATTTCCAGCATTAAAAGCACAAGTCCCTATTTTGGCTCATGCTAGAAAGGTATATACATCAAATATTTTTGCATATTTTCAAGATAAATATATGAAATCTTTGTCAATGAAAGTGAATAGATGTGAGGAGAGCAATTTATCCACCATGTATGAGGTCAGCAAGCATGGGAATACTCGAGAGTATATTGTTAAGGTGATAGAGATAGGCCATATATCTTGTACTTGCATGAAGTTTGAGTCCATGGGTATACTGTGTTGTCATACAATAAGAATTCTCGATGTGGTAAGAGGAGTTAGTATAATTCCAACTGAGTACATTTTAAAAAGGTGGACAATAGATGCAAAAGTCGAAAATATTAAAGAAGTTGATGGGTAAGATGTAGAGATCAAGGATCCGAAGTTGATCACTACGAATCGTTATAGAGTTCTTTGTCCTATATTTGTTAGATTGGCGGCAAAAGCTTTTGAAACAGATGATTGCTATAAGGAAGCAATAGCGTATGCAAATGAGCTCAGTTCAAAACTAAAAGAAATCATGAAGGTGACAGCTCCATCTCTTTGTACTAGTGGTTCAGGAAAAGATTTATAAGAAGCTAATAATAACAAAGTTATCCTCACACAAGCCAAAAGCTTAAAAAAGAAGGATAGGACGCGACGTAAAAAGAGGGTCAACGGTTTCCTTGAGGCAAACGCAAATAGAAGAAAGCTCAAGGAAACAAGTCAAGTAGCGTTAACCAGAGATTGGATCGAGAGCCGATGATAGAACTCTATCTCGATAATGCAAATATTTTCAATCGGGCATATCAAATTTTCTTTTTCAATGATTATGATATCTCACACACACACACACACACACACACACACACACACACACACACACACACACACATATATATATATATATATATATATATATATATATATATCAACTCTTACAATGTTTACTCATACATTTTTTTTTAATTAATTGGCAGGATTCGGTATCAACGAGAACCATTTTCAAGAATTCTGATTTAAGTGCTTCTCAAAATATGACATATGCTAGCTTATCCCATAATTCAATGTTTTCTCTTTCGATGGAATGTCCTAGCTTTACTCAAATGCTTACGGTAATATTAACGAACTGCTTTTTAAATAATAGTCTTATATATAATTTCATTTTCAATTCACTTCATGTTTGTTATTTGCATAGGAACCTCTTTGCTTTAATGCTAATGCACATTAACAAAGGTCTTATTTACTTCCTCCTGATCAGGTTCATATTGGATGAGGTTTTTATTTTTATTTTTAATGCACACATTTAGCTATTAACATATTAAAATTGTCTACATTTTGCAGGCAAACCTTTTTGAGAGTCGAGGATCGCAAACGTTCCAAGATAACAATACATTATGATCTATGCTAAATTTTGTTCGCGTTGATTTTTTTTTTTTGCACTCTATAGATTGAAAGTTTTATATATTTAATCAACTTGAGTATCGTTTACACTCAATTTAATTGGATGCATAAAGAATGGTATTCTCACTTTCACCAATACTTGCAAAAAGGGTGATAGAAAGAGAAGGATGTTGTGAATTCTCAGTAACATACTTGCCGCATTGCAAAAAGAAGCAAGTTTGATTGTGTTTTATATTTTAGATTTTAAGCTTTTGTAGCCTCAGTACAAGTCATTTGGAGCGTTCACAATCTTGTGAGATGCCAAATATTTTGTGGAGTAGGGGTGTCAACGGTTTTTAAGAACCGATCGAACTGAACTGTATATTGTGATATCGTGTTCCAACTTCTATTTGTCACTCTTATATTATAGTTTAAAGATAATACCAAATTGTACCGATATGAAAGAGAAATCGAGACGATGAGACTGTTCGTAAAATCTAATTTTTATTATACAAAAGCTAGCCAAATCGTACCCGTGACACCCCAATCGTGGAGTTGGATTAGTTAAAAAATAGCGTTGAGTACTATATATTCTATGAAGGAATTTATTAGTTTTTCTTTCTCCAAATGAGGTATATTTCCATTGATTGAGGAAAAATTGTTGTTAAGGAATTTGACAATATTTGACACGAAGTACAGAAAAAAGATTAATACTTGTATTTGTATTTTAGCGCGCTATTATAAAATTTCTTTTCAAAAAGATAATTAAGAGAAGACCATTCCCATGGAATCCTTTACGGAGAGGATGAAGGATTCCCAAGTATACATAATAGCTGTTTGGTGCACTTTCCTTTAGTTTCCAGTTTAAAGCAAGGAACATATTTGTTTTAAAAGGTAAGAAACGTGGGTGTATTACATACTAACAATTGCCGTTAGTGTATTTTACCGTTTTTTAATTATTTTGATAGGCCTATGAGTTAAAATGGATCTCCACCATGAATTGTTTAATGGTACACGTGGCATTGATCTATAGGGCCATTGAACATTACATGACCAACTTCTACTGGACTGGATCCTCCGAGTTGTACCATCTGAACCTTCAAAGACCACTTTTCACAAGCATTCACATTATAAGTTCTTCTACATATGGTTCTAATAATTTTTTTTTTTTAATCATGTAACTGTCTCAAATAGGGGTGTACAAAGCAAACCGACAAACTGCACCAAACCGATAATCCGAACCAAACCGAGAAAAAAATCCGACTAGTGGTTTGGTTTGACTTGGTTTGGTTTTAAAAAGAAAAACCCGAACACTATTGGTTTGGTTTGGTTTTAGCTAAAAAAAGTCAAACCGAATCAAACCAACCCGACATTACATTTATAAAATTTCAAACATATTTTATACATAGAAATATTTATTTATAATGTAATTTATAAATGTTTCTTTAAATTTTTCATAGTTTTTTGTCTTTTAACATATTATTTCAAGCTTGGAATTAGAATTTTGAATGGTTTAATAAGTTTTATAGCTCAATGATATTAGTAACTCAAATAAAACTCAACAAAAATCAAATCAATACTAATGATTGGAATGACAATAATTTTGATAGCTATTCTTTAGTTTTATATTAGTTTAGAAAGTGAAAATACATAACTTAATTTTATTTTTTTCTTTAATATCTAGTCATGTAATTAATACTTATTAGCCGTACTTATTTTAGCATGACTTAGTACTTTAAGGGGTCGTTTGGTATGAAGGATAAACATAAATAGTCCTGCGATAAGAATTTAGCAATTTCTTATCCTTCGTTTGGTTAGTAATCATGGGATAAGTTATCCTGTGGAGTAAAAATAGTGCCTTTGGGATAACTTATACCGCCACTTATTGGGTGAAATAAGTTATCCTGTGATAAGTTATCCGGGATAAGGAAGAAACTCTCTTCTTTTTAAAATTATCCAATGTATAATACTTTTAGTCCAACATATCAACAAATAATAAAAATAACTCCGAATAACTAATCCCGCATAACTTATCCCAACTTAATTAATCCCAGCATAACTTATCCCAGCGTAATTTGTTTTTGAACCAAACGACCCCTAAGATTATGATCATTTTCTACATGCCTTATAAATTAGTTGTATTTATTGTAGCATGAGTTAGTACTTTTAGATTATGACAATTTTATTTTATGCAATTTCATTAATTTTTTTGTTGTTGAATAATTTAGTACAATGTCATCTCTCATCACGTTTTGTGTTATTTTCTTAATAAATATCTTAATTAGATAGTCGTATCTTACTAGGACTAAAGAAATATTTGAAGTACAAGTTATATGTTTTGTATGAAGACTTTACCGGAAAAAACCCGAGCAACCCGAGGTTGAAAAACTCGACTTTTGTTGGTTTAGTTTGGTGTACAGATTTAAAAACCTGATGTAATTAGTTTGGTTTGATCTTTAAAAAATCCGAACCAACCCGGTCCATGTACACCCCTAGTCTCAAATATAATAATCATGTATAATTTAGGTAGGATTTTATTTGCAAAAGGCGAAACCCATCGACAACCCCTTGTGGTCGTCAAGATTTTTCATTTAGACATCTCAACTAAACCATGTTTCATTAGACACCTAAGGTAGGGTTGTCATTTAGACACTTTTCGCTAACTTGGCAAGTTGCGTGATGTTCACACAAAACAGGGGCGTGGGAAGGTAAAAAAAATAGATTTGTTTTATTTTTTTAATTCTTTTTATTTCCTCCTCCTTCTTTTTCATCTTTATTCTTTTTCTCTTTCTTCTCCACTTAATATTCTATCATTAAAAACATTCCACCAAAGCTATCTTGCCCACCTAAAAAAAATGAAGACCGCCACCATTCTCTGAGAACATTGTATAAAATCAAAACCAAAAATAAATTTTAGTTTTAAAAAAAATCACCCACCCCTTGTTCGTCTTCTTCTCCGGCGACCCCCCCCCCCCCCCCCCCCCCCCCCCCCCCCACACACACACACACCTCATCTTCTTCCCCACCGACCCTCCTCCTTCTTAAAAATTTAGCCTAAAAAAATGAAAAAACAGATCTGAAAATTTCAGCCTAAAAAGAAAAACAAATCTAAAAATTTCAGCCTATAAAAGAAAAACAGATCCGAACTTTTTTAAAAAGTTCACTGAATTTTTTTTCCAACAAAAGCTAATCATTTTCTGTCGAAAAGTATGTGGAGTTTGTTTAGAAAATAATTTGTTTTATGTTTGCTGAAAAATAGTTTTTCTTTTCTTTTTCTCATAATTCATTTTTAACTATTATTTCGGAACCAAATGCCATGTAATCAGTTAGTTGGCTACTTTGCCACGTCATCGATGAGTGTGTCACACACTCTTTACATATTTGACTGAGTCAGCGAAAAGTGCCTAAATGATATAGTCTGGCCCTACCTCAAGTGTCTAAATGAAACAAGGTTTAGTTGAGGTGTTCAAGTGAAAAATCTTGACGACTACAGGGGCTGTCGATAAGTTTGGCCTTTGCAAAATTTAAAAAGTCATAATTGTTTCATAATTAATTGATAGACTATGTTATAGTTATGGTCAATATTTACAAGAATTTTAATTACATCTCATCTGCAAACTAAATATATGAATTTGATTCATAACCATATAACTACCAATAAATAGTATTTCAGATTGGTCAAAATATTTATAAGGAATTGTCCAAATACGGTGAACGACATTATTTTCATACTAAAGAGAGGTAAATATATCAATTAATCCTCATAATTGCATAGACACCTGTTAAGACACTTTATCTTTACAATTTAGCTATATATACATCTCTCTATTTCAGCCTTCAAACCCCACCGTTTTTCAATATTCTTTTTGAGTAAAATTTCTCTCTTTCATCTTGCTTGTAGGAAAAAAGGGTATTCTTCTTCTGAAATTAACAACTGCCGTGAGAAAATACCTTAGGTGTTCCCAATCAATATTGTTCAAGCGTATGTTGTCTTTAAATAGTGAAATTTTTATTTTTTAGTATTTTCTATAAAAAGAATTAAGATACACTCGTTAAAAGTACTTAGATCGTTTGTATTTTTGTCGGAGAAGTTTTTAGAGAATTCTTTTTTATAACAGATTCTCTTACAAAAAAAACAAAATGATTTTCTTGATTGTGTTTGTTTTAATAAAAACGGTTGCATAACGAAACGGAGATCCACACTTTGAAAAAACTTAAGAGAACGTTAGGGTAACTATTAAAATATATAAGATCAAAATTCTAAAAAACTTGGTATAAAAACATCATCATTTTATGCCTTCAAATTTTTTATAATTACTTTGTACTTCATATGTATCTCATATTAGTAAATGGGTGCTAATACCCTCTAGAGTATCAAGTCATCCAATGGAGAATGCCTCGAGGACAACAGTAAGAGTACTATAATTTAATTCCATTTTTTTTTTTTGTGCTTTACCCTTTAATTTATTATTTATGGCATATATATTTTAACTCCTTATTTAAAGCTTGATTCTTGTTGTGCACAGTGTTTTAAAAGGCGTTTTTGGGGTGAGCCCCGGGGCTAGCCCGGGGGCGAGACGTACCAAAAACACACCGAGGCGTACAGACTGGGCGTAAGTATCTTGGGGCGTAAGCCCCAACCTTCGGGGCGTTCGCCTAGGCGTAAGCCCCAACATTTGGGGCGTAAGCCCCAGGAACTTTTACAAATTTGAGCCAAAATTGCTTTAATTTTTTTTTTTAAAAAAAGTTAAATATCCCGTAATTAACTCATAATAAATTCTTAGACTAAATATCTCAAAAAGTAAAAAAAATTTCTAATCGTGTATCCTAATTTCATAAGCTTTTCTCATTGTTGTTTACGGAGTAACATATACACTTTACACCTTTATACGCCAAGTAAACTACAAAGCAAAGAGTTTTGTCCTCCAATTCTTGCTATCTTCATGTTTGCATTTTCCTTCTTTATGCTTTATTTTGTTCAAGATTAGCATTCTTCAATTTATCTTTTTCAAGATAGTTTTTAGTTTTAGAATTTCTTTTGATATCACTCTAGTTTAGATAATGTTTAGAAGACTCAACTCTGGCTATTTTTATTATAATGAATATTAATTTGTATCTAGTTTTAGGTTTTAAAATAATAACTTTATATTATTGTCAATTTTATCTTTAAATTATTAGGACAGAGTATCGTTTTGTCAACTCTAATTATGTTTCATCATAGTCATGTTATTGTGGAACACATCTTTACATTCACTTTTTCTAGATTTTTGTAATAGTTCATGCATATGTTAGCATGTTAATAATAAAGATATACATTTTTATACTAATTCTTTTTTATTTATATAATTTTAATATATTTTTTACTTATATTTTTATTTTATTAATGTAGAAAATATTAAAAATTAGATATCCATGGGGCTTACGCCCCGTGCCTCGGGGCTTACGCTTGGGCGAGGCATATGTAAAACGCCTCGCCTTACGCCCGTGCCTTTTAAAACACTGGTTGTGCATAAGCAAAATTACATCAATCCTAGGCATTTATACATAGTTTGGAGATATTTGAATGTTTTTTCTCCCTTTTTTGGGTTAATTTAACAATTTTGAGAAAGAGTTGTGTATCACAATTTTATTGTTATAAATATTATTTATTATTATGAATGTCTATATTTACGAGAAAAATTAGGGTTAGTGACTTTGAAATCAAGTCAGTTTTCCCCTATAAAAATAGAGGTTCCCTCATTGTAAATTCATCTCTCAAGAGAAATAAAGAATTCCCTTCTCTTGTCTAATATATTCTTCTTGCTTACTTTATTATTTTATAACACGTTATCAGCACGAGTCTCTATTAGATTTAATAGCAATACACTGATTCAAGTATATAGACTATACGATGTTAAAAGGTCATATGTTGCCTACTTTTTCTGGACAACCTTCACGAATATTGTTTGGTTTGTATTTGTCAATGGATGACAGAACCATAAGTATTATGTCCACTTTGAGTGATCTGGTATGTTTTTCAAACTCTTGATGTTATTTTATATTGTGGAGGAAAGATTACAATTTCGCAATAATTAATTGATGGAAATTAATATTTCATCTACTTTATGTGTAATGCCAGTGGTTTACATGTATCCAAAATAGTTCTCTTTCGACACTTATTCTTTAAAAGATCCGAAGAAAGAAAATTAACCACCGGAAGTGGCAATATTTTGATAGACTTGTTGTGATTATAAACGAAGATACGTTAGAGAAAACTTCTCTATATTTATGCCTTGATTTGCTCCTGAAGTAGCAATATCATAAAAGAGGTCATAAGCGATCATAATTTTATATGGTTATGGCACGTTTAGATGATTATGTTCCATTCCTGAAGAGTAAGAATTTTTTATAAATATTACAAATACAGATCCATTCCCTGAAGTGAATGTGATGATATTTAGTAAAGATTACAAATAAAGACGTGCTTATCTTTGTGAAAATATCACGCCTCACCTCCAGAAGAGGTATAATAATTGACAAGAAATATTCTGGATACTATTTTTTATCCAGAAGTAGTAAAACTTTTAAATTTACTCATGAAGTAGTAAAACTTTCGATTTTACTGGTGAAATAGTAAAGCTTTGAACTTTACTCCTGGAGTAGTAAAACTTTAAAATTTACTCCCGAAATAGTAAAACTCTAAACTTTACTTCCGAAATAGTAAAATTTAAAAATTTACTCCAGAAGTAGTAGAAATCTGAGATTTACTCCTGCAAAAATTTAACTTTGAAATTTACTCTTGAAGTAGCAAGACATTGAAAAATGTCTAAGAAATATCCTGAAGTAATATTTTCTTGTACTTGAGAAAAATAATAAGGTATTATAAAGGTCATCTAAATGACTAAACTTGATTCCCCGAATTGAATGAAAGAAATACCACAACTTACCTCCTCGAGAGATAGAATAATAAAGGATATATATATTATTCATGTGGTATAAAAGTTATTGCAACACGTACTTGTACTACGTAGAAGCATAGTTGTTAATTTTATTATATTAAGCATCATTCTAAGGCAAATTGAGACATATCTTGTAAAATGTTTTAATATTGGCGTTAGTTTGCTTATTTACTGAATAAAAGAATAAAGTTGCTCACGTTTTGAGCATAAAACCATCATATGCAAGGGTAACAAATATATGAGAAGAGTATATACTAATTAAAATGATTTCGAAAGCAGAAGACGTATTATATGATCAAAGATATGGGTACCCACCGGAATATTTTAGTTTGACTTGATCTTATTATTTAATAGCAAATTACATATATACTTGATGACTATATATGGCGTTGTTCCATTATTTATGATTAGTTTTTGGTGTTAATTATGGTTACAGTTGTTATTTGATCCTTGCATATTATTTGGACTGTCACATTCTGATCAAAATGGTATGGTAGATGGTTAAGTTTTACTAGCACGATGCATATACATTTAATCATTGTGTTCACACATTATCATTATATGTTATTAAATCATCATATTGACCATATAAGTCACTTAAGTAAATTGTTGTATCCTAATAGGAGGACTTATCAATTTAGTGTCAATATTTATCTAAGATGGATAAAATGAGTTGTTATATCTTAATAGGACTCGTCAAAATTAATCAGTTTTAAATGTATGACGTAGTTTGTTATATACTTAGTTTTCACTTTGTAGTTTCTGACAGTACTAATATTTAATGTATATTTATTTTACTTTTGTGCATGTCATTCCATTTGAAGATATGGATAACTCTCAAAGCAAGATTGGATTAAAATTCAATTATGAATTTATTGTTTTTAAATGTCCATGTGTTTACAGTTTTCTTTCATGACATCAAAAATATCTAATCAAATTTTCTTTCATGACACCTGTTACGGTTCGCATTTTCGCGGGTGCGGCTATCGCTCGGAAAAGTTACTTCGAACTTGTTGGTGCTCTTTCGTACTTTGTTTTAAAAGAGTCGCTACCTAATTTTTAGAAATTAGGAAAACCAGTTTTGAAGGGTTTATTCATACACCGTGAAAAATCCTTCTTAATCCAAAGTTCTAGGTCAGGGTTCTGGTGATCCTGTCACGACCCAGGCAGGTGAGTCGTGACGAGTGTCTGACCTCTAGTGACCAACACCCCTATACTCGTACCTGGATAATAAGGGCCCACAAATCATTTACTCTAAACTATACTGACTCATGAAAGGATGACATCATGAACTCTGTACAATCTATATACACACATATATATATGCTGTACACAAAAGAATAGAAGCTGACAAGGCTACATCATCTGTCAAATACATACAACTGTCTACAGACCTCTAATGGAATAGAAAACTGTAGAAAGGACGGGACAGGGCCCCGTCATACCCATATTGTTACACCTCGAAAAATCTCATGTCGTTGTGCGGTAAATAGACTAGCGTAGGATAAGATGTATATGAGGTCCCTACAAGTAAGAAGGGGTATTTAGCGATTCAAATTAAGATTCCAAAGACATTTGAGGCAAGAAAAGACAGTTCGTAGAGAAAGGCAAAGTATAAGTCATGTTTTGGAAGGGTTTTGGGAGTACCGAGCTAATGTCAGTTTAATAATGTCTTGAGGAGGAGCTATAACGCTCCGTAGATTGTTAATGAAGTGTTAAACAAGTGTCAAGAAGGTCTCATAAGGATTGGAAGTCAAACGAAACAACGGGAGCAATTTCGGAAATTGTGAGTTATACGGTCCGTATAAGCGACCGTATAATCTGTCCAGAGAGGGATCTTTCACTGGAGGTATTATACGGTCACTTATACGGACCGTATAAGGGTTCGTATAATCCTCGTCAAGCAGCTTTTAATTTTTATAAAAAGAGACCCCCAAGTCCTCATTTTTCATTTCATTCACTCTCCACACCTCAAGAAAGCTCTAGAGCATTCTCCATACCATTTTAACATATATCCAAGAGAAATCAAGGGTTGAACATCAAGAATTGGTAGAATCAAGAATATGAATGCTCACTAGGGTTGATACAAGTCAAGAACTTCTTTAGTATTGAAGTTGGGGTTTTTCTCAAGTGGAATATCTTCATCCAAAGACCATTCCTACATATTCAAAGGTGAGTTTTTCCCTTATTTCATGTTATTAGAGATATTGAGTAGTTGAAAGACTTCGATTAAAGGAGAATATAGAGTAGGAGCTCAAATATGGAAATAATGGTATTTTGAGTAGTAAGTTCAATTGAGTCATGATTCTTAGTATGAAATGAGTATAGTTTTGTTATGAAGGGTGCTAATGTCGTTAAGGGAGTATTATGTGCAAAATGAATATGTTGTTGTATTGTAGTAATGGGTGTGGATGATTTGAAAGAGAATTGTGGGGATTGAATAATACCTAACTTAAAGAAGTTATTGATTATGATATTATGGATGTTGTTATTGATGTTTGGGAGCTGTTATATTATATGGAGAAAGTTGTAGAAACAAAGGAAGTGCTACCCAATTTTCGTTAGCCCATAGTCGCCTTAGTTTAGCTTCATGTATGTTTCCAGTTATCTAATTTTTGTACGAATTCTCTTGAATGTAAAATTGTGAGTATCGGAGGGGAGCACTTAGTTGGTAAAGTTAGAGCGACGTAAACGTATGTAAGGCTAGTCCCTTCTTTTCTAAGGCATGATTCCTATAATATGACTTCCTTTATCTTTCCATGACTTTCTCATATTTCGAAAATTATAAGTCTATGATTGTTAAGAGCTCCTCATGAGATAATGATAAGAGACGCGTTATGAATATGATAATGACGACGATGAACCCACGTCTAGAGATTCTAAAGCTTATGATATGATATTCTTATGAAGCTAATGATCCTTATGTGATTCCTTGATGTTATTCATTGTTGTTAGGCTCACCTTATGATGCTAATCCCTTCAAGGTGAGACATGATGACCATGACTACTTCATAATAGAATCGGGGGCTCTCGACCTTACGTCACCCCGATGGAGTTGTAGCTTTTACTTGAGTTCTTATGCATGCTTTATGATAAGTATATAATGATGAGGTTACACCGTGCCTATATGGCCGAGCAGACACCGCTAAGGCGGGCGGCATATACACCATGTCTAGATGGCATGGGCGTGCACACCACTAGTGGGCGGCTTGAGATGTTTAGCCCGGATGCGGGAGGCCCGTCTGCGGGCTCATGATGATCACACCGTACCTATATGGTCAGGCAGTTATCTATATATATATATATATGCTTGTATGATATATTGTTCATTATATGAGTTAGCACGCATGACTCCGCCTTAAGAGGCAATCAATTACAGGTTACCCCTTTATCTTATATTCTTGCATCTCTTTATCATATTATTGTGTATGACTTGAATACTCAGTACATTGTTCGTACTGACGTCCTTTTCTTTTTATGGACGCTGTGTTCATGCTCGTGCAGACAAAGGGAGCGTATGCATTCACTGACTCTACTCAGAATCACACAGAGCACCTCCACTACTCCGGGAGGTGCGGTTATCGACGCATTCTTTTGTGTTCATATCAGTATGACGGGGTCCTTTCCCCGTCTTTATATCTCGCGTACTTCCGAAATAGAGGCTCGTAGATGCGTATGCGTGGGTAATGGACGTCTCGCAACACACTAGTGTATATTTTTGTATATCATTTTCGTAGCCCTCGCGTGTCGTGTATATATATATATATATATATATATATATATATGTTTGGTAAATGTTACCATCATCTCACCACAAGTTTCGTGTCGGGGAATAGTGTATGTTCCTAAAGTCGTAGTTTGGATGGTTAGCATGCTTAGTGGTGTTTCGTAGTTAGCTCCGGGTACCCTTCATGGCCCACTGGTTGGGTCGTGACAAAAGTGGTATCAGAGAAGTTCTGTCCTAGGGTGTGTCTACGAGCCATGTCCAGTAGAGTCTTATTTATGGGTGTAAAGTGCGCCACACTTTAGGAAAAATGATTGTCTTTCTTCCTATTAGATCGTGCGATAGAGCTATGTTATAAGATTTCCTTTTCCCTTGTCGGTTGCTAAGATTTCCGAGAATGTCGGTAAAGAGGAAAGCCCCCGCCGGGGGAAGGGCCACGAGGAAAAACGGGGAAAGGGGGCCCCCAAAGAAGTATGGGGGTGAATCCCATAATTAGGCTCCTCCCATCCCCTTTCTCCCCCTATTCGAGGAAAAAGGGG
>NC_081345.1:65908645-65951565 GCF_029784015.1 Lycium ferocissimum
AACTAGTAACCCGAAATAAGATAGGTAGAATTGTCTCAAGATCAACCCGGATTGCCGAAAATAAGTGACACGGAA
Source organism: Lycium ferocissimum (assembly GCF_029784015.1). NCBI lineage: Eukaryota > Viridiplantae > Streptophyta > Magnoliopsida > Solanales > Solanaceae > Lycium > Lycium ferocissimum. Next base: position 65,908,721 of record NC_081345.1, read on the forward strand.
CTCTCCATTATCTGATAAACCTTACAATCTCTGTCGAAATATTCTCAGTCACAAAAATGCCCATCATAAATTGTTTACTTTTCAGTTTTAGTTTAGTTACAACAAACATCTTGATTTTCACTTTCTTGAATAGTTTTATTCGAATTTGAATTAGTTTAACAGTGGAATCTAAGTCTCTGTGGGATTGATATCTGGACTTAAAAGTTCTATATTACTTGTACGACCACATATACTTGCGTGTGCGTTTGGGAGCAACAGTTACTACTGAAAAGGCGAGGTGGAGTAAAGTTAGGTTTATTATTGTTCGTTACGCGTAGGTAATTTTAAAAATTCATCATTATTATCTGATAAGAATTGCAGTTTTATGTAGATCGAGGCTTTTCATTAATTCGAGAGCAATTGATTACAACTGTGATCTTGGTTCGGAAAAATGTCGGACCATTTCCATTTTAAACATCACAAAGTAATTTTGAAAAAGGCTATCATTCGGGCCTCAACCGATGTCGCCGCTTTTAGTAAAAGGTTTTTAAGGAAAATCCATCTCTCTACCGAGGAGCCAAGAGGGGGTGGATGTCCAATTGTTCAGGCGCTCTCCCGGCCTCATACTGTGTATGTTGGGTGTCTCATGACTTTCCTCAATAATTGCATAGCATCTCTCTTCTTGGAATAGTGACTCGAGAATCCCATCAGTTTCTTCTTCATTCCTCATAGGCATCTTTCTGGGGAATGACTGGTACAGTCTCAGAATTAGATGAGGCAAGTTCCTTGTTCTGAGCTCTCTCCTGATTACCTTTGTGATCTCGTCTTCATTGGGAGTATACGCTAGACTGAAGTGGTAATTTTCTTTTTGGATTGGCAAGGGCTCCGTTATCACTTCGAGGTTCCTTCCTAGACCCTTTCCTGTTTCAAATCCACTTCTTAGCATGGTGGAAGCAATCATCTTGTAGACTGCTGGCATAGGCTTATTGGCTTCTTCCTCCGCATGAGTGGCCCCAATGTATTCCACCACATAAAATTTTGGTAAGTGAGGACTCCCCTCGATTACAGGAACGATGTTGCAAAGATACTTCTGAATATCCCTTTCAGCTGCCACTCCCGTTCTTGCTATTCGAATTTTGTGGCCTGGTGCAGATTTGAAGGGATTGCGCCTGCGAGTATATCTAGGGTCTTCCCAAGAGCATATTGTAGTTGGCAGTGATTGCCATGACCTGAAATAAAGAGGCAGGTCTAACTTGTATCTGCAGGTCTACTTCTCCCAGGGAGTCACTTTGGGATCCATCAAAACCCCTAACGTTTTTCCAGCTCTGGCAGATTTTGCTCATATTTGTTAATGTGGTGATGGAGCAGATATTGAGACCTGATCCATTGTCCACTAGCACTCTCCCTTTTGCCTTGCCTCTGCATTCCACAGTGATGTTAAGAGCCCTGTCGTGAGAGGTCCCTTCTGTTGGAAACTCCTCTTTTAAGAAGCAGATTTTGTGTTCTCTGATGATGTGGGCTACCAACCCAGCCAAATCCTCGCTGCTCGTACCAGCTGGCACGTATAAGTCATCTAATACTCTCATGAGAGCCTGCCTGTGTGATGGGGAGCTGGCTAGTAATGACAACACCGACATTTGTGCCGGTGTTTTCTTTAAATGCTCAATGATGGAGTAGTCTTTTGGCTGCATGCGCTGATAGAAACCCTCAGCTTCTCCTTCAATTATTGCCCTCTTTTGGGTTCTTTCTTTCCTTGTAGCATTCTGAGCTAACTCTTTTGGAATGTAACACCTCCCCGAGCGGGTCATGCCCTGAGCCATGGTTGTTTGTATAGTGATTGGCTTTTTGGGTGTGAGAGCAATTTTTTATGCTGTCTGTGCTACCACGGGCATTGGAATCAAGGTTTTGAACCTCGATGTAGCTTTCGTGGCTGTTGGCGCTGGGACCAGAACCTTGAAATTAGGGCGCTCCTGGAGTGTGAGGGAGGCTACTATGTGTTCCAGGGATTCGACTACTCTGGGGATCAATAATCTTTATGCTTCCTAGCCCTTATACCTTTTAATCATGTAGACTCTGTTATTTTCATGATTAGGTAATAGGTTCGTGTTCACATTGGGAGCTGCGGTTTCCAAAATGATTTCCCTTTTGTCGATCAGATATTGGATTTTGTGCTTGAGATTTATACAGTCCTCTGTACTGTGCCTATTTCCTCCTGAATGATAGGCACAAGTCTGATCAGCCTATAAAATCTGTTCCCCGGCTGTGCTGGCTTCGGGGGGCCTTTTGAATCAATCCTGCGGCCAATAGCTTTTTGAAGAGCCGAGCCCTAGGCTTGAAGAGCGTTGTGAATTCTCTTCGCTCTTCTCAAAAGCAGGACGTGAAGCATTGTATGTTGGGAGTGGTGGTTGAATTTGGTAATTCTGAGGTAGTTGATATGTTTGTGGTGGGTTATTTGGTAATAGTTGGTAATATTGGTAAAGTGGTGCTTGGTAAGTGGGAGTGGACACACGGACACTAGGTGGAGCTGTGAAAGTCGGTACAGTGGTGGTGAAGCTTGCTTGTGCGTAATACACAGGTGTTAGATTATAGGCAGGTGCGGAGTAGTTTATGACAAGCGTAGTTATATGGGAGGATTGTGGTTCTTTTGGGCTTGGGTTTGGAATGTGGGATATTCTTACCACGTCCTCTTTCTTCTTGCGGAAGATTACTACAGTAGCTTGTCCAGATGCCTTGTTAAAGACACTAACTATGTTCCCAGATTTGAGACCATCTTCTATAGCCTTTCCTATTTTGACAAATTGAGCAAACAGTCTTCCAGCCATGGACATCATTCTGTCATAGAAATCAGGCTCCTGGGATTTGATGAACACAGAGACTAACTCTCCTTCACACATTGGTGGCTGCACACTGGCTGCCTCGGCCTTCCACCTGCTGGCAAACTCCCTGTAGTTTTCTGTTGATTTCTGCTTGACCTTTTCAACGTAATAGCAGTCTGATACCATTTCGACATTAAAGCAAAATCTTTCCATGAAGGATTCTTCCATGTCCTCCCAGGTGTGCCATTGACGCATATCTTGAGTTGCGAGAACCATTCGGCGAGCAAGCTACGACTGAATAGTCGCATGATTAGAGGTTCATTTTTCTTTACTCTGACAAATTGGTCGCAGTAGGATTGGAGGTGCGTTTTGGGATTCCCCGTCCCGTTGAACATCTCAAATTTTGGGATTTTGAACCCTTCTGGTAAGTCTAAATCTGGATGCATGCACAGGTCATCATATCTTAGGCCTGTAGCCTTTCTTGTAGACCTGTTGGATTTCTCCAGTAATTCTTCCATCTTTTTCTCCATATCTTTTTCGGGCTTATCCTGTTCGGCTCTCGTGTCCTTTTTATTTCTTCATAATGATCTACCTCTTTATGCCTTGGGGAGAATTCACTGGGGATGTTGGAAGTGAAGAATGAGACCTGGCGGGTGGTATGGTTGAGTGGGGTAGGAATGGTCTGCCCAGTTGGTGGAGCTGGAGCACATAATTGGCTTGCCCGATTAATGAAAACAGCCGAGGAACTCGGGTAAGAAGTGGGCGGAAAGTGAGTGGTCCCCGATTTGAGTGTATTTTATTGGTGGAGGAGTGCGGTAAGAAGGACCAGCATGGTTTGGGTTGGTGGAGCTTAGTGGAGGTGGGACGGTTCCCGGTGGATATATAGAGAAGTGATCGGGCATTGGTGAGCTCAGCGAAAGGGAACGGAGGAGGAGGCCTTCTTTCCTCTATCGAGGCGTCCTTGTTCGTATTTGTTACCTCATTCCTAGCTACCTTTTCCTGGAGAGATGTAATGGTACTCTGTAATGTTGCAATCACATCTTCTTGAGATGATACCTCTTGTGGGTCTTGGGCATCTCCGTCACGGAGAGCGAGCTCATTTCCATTATCGGGAGTACCGGTCATCTTGTCTTTGCCTTTGTCTGTGAGGGATGCTAACGCGACTTTAGATCTTGTGAAGTATGCTAGCTTTCAGTACTACGCTAATCGGCCTCGTACTATAAGACAAGAATAACTCAACGGTAGATAAAGTTTGTTAATTATTAAGAATATAAAGGTAAGATATCACACGTTGATATTTAAAGCGCTCATAGCACACAAAGTCATATATTAAGCTTGAACACTTTTGATCCTTTGTTCTAAAGGTTCGGATGTTTATGGGCCTTTAATGTTTTGGTGGAGCTTGGTTTAATGGGCTTTATGGTTGACTTACTCTCGGCAAACCCTTCCCTATTACAGAAATTAAACAAATGGGGGGAATTATAATTTATATTATGTAGGGGCCAAGTCTTATGTAGATTGCCTACGTATCCCACCAGTGGAAGTCAGTCCCTATCGCAGTTCGTTTTACAAAAGAAGGATACATACCTTTCCTAAATATCCTTTAAGCTAACCCTAGCTAAAGACATCCCCAGACCAGGCCCGGCTAGGGCTTCCCGCATATCCCTCTATAGGGATGTCAGGTAGGTGCGGTTCATTACAATATTTATGAGAAGGGGGCAACTTTTTATGTGCAAAAATGGGGACACCTAATATCTACCCAAAAATGCAGTTCCGCGAGTCGTTGCCTTACGAACTTGCTCCCTCACTTCGCTTTCATCTTAGAACTGTGGTGGTAAGATGACCAAGATCTCTCCTGTACTGATCTTGTGCTCAAGTTCAAGCTTGAATGCGTGGAATTCTTATATGTCGTGCCCCGTAGCTTCCGTGTAATACAGGCAAAACTTATTCCTGTTGGGCCCTAATAGAGAGGGCTCGTGGGCAGGTTCCATGGGTCTAATCTTCCTTAGACTAGCCAGAATTGAGAATATACGGGCGTATGATTCCTCGAAGATCGTGAAACCATACAGCCAAATCTGAGTACTAGCAATGACTCCTTCTCCAGGGACAATAGGGTCATAGACTAGTAGGGTGTGTAGCCCCCACAAAGTCCATATGATCTTATCATCAATTAGGCTATAAATTCTTCTCCTTAACCCTAGACACTCATTCAGGGTATGACCAGCCTGGTTGCGGTGAAACAGATACCTTTTGTAGGCATACACCAACTCAGGCGGCGGCAACCTAGCCCTAGTAGTGCAAGGCACTCTTGTGGCAACTATACTTTAGTATACCTCTTTACAGGTGATGAGCCGCGGAGCTACTTTGAATGGGGAGGAATGGGCTTTGAAAGCTGCTCCCCACTAGGTAGGTTCAGAAGGGCCTGCCCTTCTAAAATTCTTTGACGCCATAGTGGAGGTTGCAGGTACTAGCATGGGTGAGGGTGCATAGAAGTCAGATCCCTCGTTGGTTGGGGCATAGTAATCAGATTCCTCATTAGCGTCATTCCCCTCCTCTGCAAACTCAGGAAACATCTCAAATGGTACTTCCTCTCTCTCAGCCTCTATTTCAATAGGCTCTAATTCCTCCTCTTCCATATCCTGAGGCTCTCCTTCTTTCTCTTCTGGTTCCTCTCCTTCGACGGGTTCAGAGACTTCCTATTGAGGCTCCGACTTCTCTTGCAGGTCTGATTCTATCACCCACGGGTCTGAAGTCTAATTTTGTCACCCACGGGTCTGATCTAGCTTCTTGGCTTCTGTTTACTCCTCCTGGAGTTCCTTCTCTAGGTGTCATTAGCTTTCTCTCCAAAGGTATATAATTTAGCACCAAATCCCTTACTCTTTCCGGGACATTCCCATAGTATTGTTCTTGGGGTATGCCCTCCAGCGGGTTCCCAACCATCTCTCGCAATCTATCCACTTCCTCAATTTTCTTCCCTATTTCTTGGAGGTGCTTCTCCACCTATAGCACCCCTCTCAACATTTCAGCTATCTCTCCCAGGGTCTGCGTTTCTTGTTCTCCTTGGTTTGCCATCGTAAGTTAACCTTTTAATGGAGATAAATCTAGGTAAGTTTTAAACTTTGGGTTTTTCTTTTTGTATGTAGTTTTAGATCATTGGATCAAATGTATTCAAGGCACGTAGCAAGTATTCATGTATTTGGTAGATATTTATACTATTCGCGTTCCTAAAGCCTTTTTGAGTTAAGGCTCTCTTAATCGATTGAAGCATGCAAGTGCCATTTGTGAAGGTGAACTATTTCCCCGAAAAAAAAATCATCATTATTTAATAAATAGTAATAAAAATATCTTCCCCAAAAGGATTACAAAGATGACAAAGCCGACATGGGGCTTGTTATAAAGAAGTAAATCAGTAGGGTTCTCCTCCAGAGGCTGATGTTACACCTCTTGTTTTCATTGTAGGAAAAAACTTACGGCTCCGTAGTTTAGTATGCCTAGAAATGGAGATTTGTACACGAGTATTGAGATGCTATGTCACGCCCCGAACTAAGGCCTGGGCGTAACACGGCACTCGATGTCTGACTGCATGTGATCGAGCGAACCACGTGGCTTGCTGAGTCATCATGAGGCACACATGAGCGGAATTATAAAGTGAAGTGCATGATGAGCTTTTGTAAAACATAGTAAGTCATAATATTAAACACAAGTACTTGGTTAAGTCATGAATGCGGACAATATCATAAATGAGCCAAACCGGCTAACTAACTCTGAAGTCTAGCATGACACTTGTCTTGTCTATGAAACCTCTAACATGAGTCTGAAACACGTATAATACTTGCTGGGACAAGCCCCCCAGCATACCTTTAGATGCAAAACTAAATAAAGAAAGACAATGCCTAAACCCCGAATGAGATGGGGCTCACCAATAAGGTGGTACGTGCAAATCCTGCGAAGCGGATGTGGCGTCTGTAAATCCGTACTGCGTCGTGAATTGCGGCCCCCGCGATAAAAGGGTCGTCGGCACATTGAATGTCTTGGTATGTAAAGTAACCGAATGAAATAACATGGGACATGAAAATAACATAACGAGAGATTAGTGAAACATGATCATGAACATGAGTACATATACATATATAACATGTGTAAAGTATCGTGAGTAGGAGAGCAGTAAATATAGCAGACAACATGGTCGGTACTTGCGTCCAACGGCGAGAACACTCATACCTTGCCGGGGACATGAGATTTAATAATATTATGAAAGGATCCAGTCATTATGAAAGATCGTCCTAAGCATGGATAGAGCAATCCTCATCCTACGGTGGCTACGTAATTTCAGGCTATTTGAAGCCTTCTCGGTAATTAATGCAACTCCCAAAAACATGAGCATGTAAAAGTAAGTGGCACTTGCTGCCCATGGTTTCATGAATCATAACTTGCTTGTACGTGGGTATCATGAATTATAACTTGCTTGCATGAACTTGTAAAACATAGTATTTTCTTGAGAAATATCATAGCATATCGTAACTTGCATGTAAGAACCCATACAATGAGATATATGCGTTTTCATGGATTACGGACTGATTCTCAATAATGATATGGAGTTATTAAGAACACAATGATAGAATAATAGGAACTCATACATAATATAGTCATGGACATGGACCTAGGGTTGTTATGAGCATGGTATAGAAACTCTAGTTTTCGTAAAGATTCATACTTTATGGATTAAGAGGCATGGGGAAGAACAATGATGTTCCCACACGTAGATAGTAACTCCACATACCTGGTAATGCTCCAAACTTGAATTAAAGACTTTAACTTTGAAGAAGATTGCCAAAATCTTGAATCTTGAACCTTGAGATGGGTTTTCTTGAAAACCCTAGGTTAGGAATGATGATTCTTGTTTACATTACAAGGATATATATTAGAATTGACTTGGAATGATTAGAATAGGCTTACCTTGGTGTTCTTGATGATGGGAGAGAACAGAAGGTCGTTCTAAGGCTTGGGGGCGTGAAGAATGAAGTGAAAAAGCCTTAAAACGAAGTTTTAAAATTGTAGTCGGACCCATTTTACGCCCTATTTTACGGCCCATAAAGGTTTTACGGACTATATATCCCACGGTAAATCAATTACAGTGATTTGGCCTTTCTGGACCAATTTTGCAGCCTAAATCTACGGCCCGTATAATTTTCACGGCCCGTAGATTCCACCGTAAATCGGCAGAACACTGTTTTAGTAAAATGGGCATAACCTTTTGTACAGATGTCTATTTGACCTTCACAATATACCGTTGGAAAGGTATTTCAAAGATCTACAACTTTCAAGAAGGAAATTTTCCCAAATTCCATATTTGCGTATACTCATTTTAATTGAGATATGGTGCAAACTCACTTGAAAACACGCTCCGTAGGGTAGCTTCCGACTTTCCTTTGCTCAAGGACTCTTCTCATGTCTTGATTGGGTTTCAAACACAATTTATACACTACTCAAATTGGGTTCATTATACCTCCGTCTTATGTGTCAAATCTTAGCCCGAATGCACGAGGTGTTACAATATCTCCCCCCGGGATCATTCATCCTCAAATGATGGGTCATGGTTAAGAATCTGGTTGGACATAACTTGAATATATGAACGTGAAGAAACATGACATGGAACATGGAACATGGAAAACTGACATGACATAGTTTCATGAAAACATGAGCGCTAAAACATGAGACATGAATAGAGAATACGTGAACTTGAACGTGAAACGTGAGGCATGAATACATAAGGGACATGACATGAATACTAAAGGTATTTACCTTGAAGTCTATCTCCTTGCTCTTCAAATAAGTGAGGATATCTGGATTTCATGTCTTCTTCGGCCTCCCATATAGCCTCTTCAACTTTCTGGCTCCTCCATAAGACCTTTACTGAGGCTACTTCCTTAGTTCTCAACTTGCGAACTTGACGATCAAGAATGGCTATGGGGATCTCCTCATAGGTGAGGCCATCCTTAACTGTTATAGTATCAGCAGGAACAACCAACGACGGGTCTCCTACACACTTCCTCAACATGGATACATGAAACACTGGGTGAACAGCAGCCAACTCTTGTGGCAACTCAAGTTCATAAGCTACTAGACCGACCTTTCGTGAAATTCTGTAAGGTCCAATATATCTGGGACTAAGCTTCCCTTTCTTCCCAAATCTCATAACACCCTTCATAGGTAAGACTTTAAGGAACACCTAATCATTAACTTGAAATTCTAAGTCATTTCGCCTCACATCTATGTAAGACTTCTGGTGACTCTGAGCCGTTTTTAAACGCTCTTGAATCAATTTGTATTTCTCCATCGCCTGATAGACCAAATCTGTCCCTAACAACTCTGCTTCACCAACTTCGAACCAACCAATTGGTGACCTACACCTTCGCCCATACAGAGCTTCAAATGGTGCCATCCCAATACTAGCATGATAACTGTTATTATAGGAAAACTCGATGAGAGGCAAGTGATCATCCCAATTACCTTTGAAATCCAAGACGCATGCTCTCAACATATCCTCCAGAGTCTGAATAGTACGCTCTGCCTGGCCATCTGTCTGCGGATGAAAAGCTGTGCTGAGGTTCACCTTGGTACCCAATCCTTTCTGAAAGGATTTCCAGAAGTTCGCTGTGAACTGAGCACCACGATCTGAAATAATGGACACTGGGGTCCCATGCAATCTGACAATTTCATTAACATACAGCTTGGCATAATCTTCTGCTGAATCTGTGGTCTTGACTGGTAAAAAGTGCGCCGACTTAGTAAGCCTGTCAACGATCACCCAAATAGAGTCATGTCTCCTAGCTGAACGAGGTAGACCTGATACAAAGTCCATATTGATCATTTCCCATTTCCAGACAGGAATATCAATATTTTGAGCCAAGCCACCAGGCCTCTGGTGTTCGGCTTTCACTTGCTGACAATTCGGACACTTAGCTACAAAATCTGCTACATTCTTCTTCATATCATTCCACCAATAAATCTCCTTAAGATCATGGTACATCTTAGTGGAACCTGGGTGAATGGAATACCTGGAGTTATGAGCTTCTGACATGATTCGCTCTCTGAGCCCATCTATATCTGGAACACATAATCTGCCTCGATACCTCAAGGTACCATCATCTCCCCCTTGTTCAAAAGCCGTCGTCTTATGCTTGTGAATCCCCTCTCTCAGCTGCAACAAGTAGGGATCACTAAACTGTTTCTCTTTGACTTCAACCACTAAGGAGGAAAGGGCTCTATTCTGAACAACCACGCCGCCATTCTCGGAGTCCAAAAGTCGAACTCCAAGACTAGCCAAACGGTGAACTTCCTTGGTCATAACTCTCTTATCTGCATCAACGTGGGCTAAACTCCCCATGGAACGCCGACTAAGAGCATCGACTATAACGTTCACTTTCCCCGGATGATAGAGAATATCCACATCATAATCCTTAAGCAATTTGAGCCATCTCCTCTACCTAAGATCCAGCTCCCTTTGAAGATATCTGTGCAGGCTTTTATGATCTGTGAAAATATCAACATGCACTCCATACAAATAATGATGCCATATCTTAAGTGCAAAAACTACAGCTGCCAACTCTAGGTCATGAGTCGGATAATTCTTTTCGTGAACCTTGAGCTGACGAGATGCATAAGCTACAACCTTACCATGCTGCATTAAGACATATCTGAGACCAACTCTCGAAGCATCACAATAAATCACGAACCGTTCGGTTCCTTCTGGTAGCGTCAAAACTGGAGCAGAAGTTAATCTCTTCTTCAACTCTTCAAAGCTTCGCTCACAAGCATCTGACCATTGGAACTTAACCTTCTTCTGGGTCAACTTAGTCAATGGAGCAGAAATAGAGAAAAATCCTTCTACGAAACGTCTATAATAGCCTGGTAGACCCAAGAAACTCCTTATATCAGAAACTGAAGTGGGTCTGGGCTAACTCCTTACTGCATCAATCTTCTGAGAATCAACTTTAATACCTTCTCCTAAGATCACATGGCATAAGAATGCCACTGACTTAAACCAAAACTCACACTTTGAGAATTTTGCAAAAAGTTCGCGATCTTTAAGAGTCATAATGGGAATACACCAAAATATTATCAATGAAGACAATAACGAATAGGTCGAGATAAGGCTTGAAGACCCTGTTCATAAGATCCATGAAAGCAGCTGGCGCATTTGTCAACCCAACTAACATAACAAGAAATTCAAAATGGCCATAACGGGTTCTGAAAGCGGTCTTCAGAATATCAACTTCCTTAACCTTTAACTGATGATAGCCTGATCTGAGGTCAATCTTGGAATAACATTAGGCGCCCTGAATTTGGTCGAATAAGTCATCTATTCTAGGAAGAGGGTACTTGTTCTTAATGGTGACCTTGTTCAACTGACGGTAGTCTATACACATACGTAAGGAACCATCCTTCTTTCGGACAAATAAGACTAGCGCACCCCAAGGCGAAACACTGGGCCTAATAAACCCTTTGTCAAGAAGATCTTTCAACTGGGCTTTTAACTCTTTTAACTGCTTTGGAGCCATTCAGTATGGCGGAATAGATATCGGCTGAGTATCGAGAAGTAGATCAATTCCAAATTCAATCTCCCTGTAAGGAGGGACTCCTGAAAGATCTTCGGGAAAGACCTCTAGAAATTCATTTACAACTGGGATGGACTAGAGAGTTGGAGTCTGGGAATTTGAATCCTTGACTCGAACCAGATGGTAGATATAACCTTTGGAAATCATTTTTCTGGCATTTAGGTAAGAAATAAACCTACCCCTGGGTACTACTAAATTACCCTTCCATTCTATGACTGGCTCATTAGGAAACTCGAATCTTACAACTTTAGTTCTACAACATACTGTGGCATAACATGAAGCTAACCAGTCCATACCCATAATCACATCAAATTCTACCATTTCTAATTAGCTAAATCGGCTATGGTTCTACGGTGATAGACTAAACTAGATAACCCCTATAAATACGCCTAGCTATGAGTGACTCTCCCCTTTGGGGTGGACACTTCAAAGGGTTCATGCAACTTTTTTTGTTCAAACCCAAATTTCTTAGCAACAAAAAGGGTTACATAAGATAAGGTGGATCTGGGTCAATAAGGGCATATACTTCAAAAGTGAAAATTGCGTGTGTACTCCGTGACAACATGTCGCTCTAGCCTCGTATCCGACGACCTATCGTCAATGCATACAAACGGTTCTGACCACCGCCTGTATTGCCGGACCTTGCCGTTCTACGCCCCTACTAGGCCTGATTGTGACGAAGAGCTGCTGAATTTGTGGACTGCGCCACGTTATCTCCAGTACCTTGCCTAGCTGAAGGACAATCTCTCTGAATGTGGCCCTTCTGGCCACAACCATAGCACACATCTGTACCCATACGACACTTACCTAAGTGTCTCTTGCTACACTTGCTGCAAGCTGAAATAGTATAGGCTGACTGACCCACACTAGCCTGAGAATAAGAACTCGATGGTCTGAAGTTCTGCTTCTTGTCATTTCGGAACTTAGGGACTGGGGCACTAGCTGTAGATGGAGCGGGTCCTGCTGACCTGTTCTTAAAGAACTGCCTACCTCCTCCCTGACTAAAGTTACCTGAAGATTTAGCCCTCTTGTTGAATTCTTTATCCTTTTGTTTTTGCAGATCTTCCTCTTCCTTCAGTTCAGCTTCATTACCTTGCACAAATGCCAAGATCTTAGAGATAGTCATCTTATCATTCTGAGCAGCAGTCTTGGCATCTCTATACAATTCGGATTTCAACTCCAGTACAAATCTTCTAACCGTTGCCCTCCTGTCGGGAACCATGTGAGGTGCATATCTGGACAACAAAATAAATTTGAGATAGTACACTTGAACGGTCAAGTTACCCTGCCTCAACCTCTCAAATTCTATAGCCTTTGCTTTTCGGACCTCGATAGGCATAAAGTGGTCAAGGAAAGCGTCAACTAACTCGTCCCAAGTAGCAGAAGATGCATCCTCCCCTCGAGATTGTTCTCATGTCTCATACCAAATATGAGCAACATCCTGCAGCTGAAAAGCACCAAACTCTGCTGCCTCTGTCTCAATGACATGCATAATACGAAACATTTTTTGCAGGCCATTAATATAGTTCTGCGAATCCTCCTCAGCCTTAGTCCCTGTGAAAGTTGGAGGTTTCATCCACAAGAATTCCTGAGTTCTTGAACTGTTTGACTCACCACTAGCACCTGAGCTAGGGGCCGATTCTTGTCGCTGCGCCTGGTTGGCAACGATCTGAGTAAGCAGCTGGATGGCTCTTCTAACATTCATGTCCAAAGTGTTAGGAGGTGTAGCTGTAGGAGCAGTTGGGACTGCTGCTTCTGAAGCAGTTGTCTGGGTCGGAATGTCTTCTTCTTGAGCTGCCTTAGTAGTAGCACTCCGGCTAGTAGCTGTAGTCTTCCTAGTGTATTTCCTTTTTGCAAGCATTTTCTGAAATACGAAATTCGCACGAGTTAGAAGGATTCCTGAAGTACTGCTCTAACTGCGCGATCTAGAGTATGAAAGAAGTGAGACAATCCTGAATGTCTTGGTGGTCAACCGTTTATATGTATGGGGCCCTCACACATATAAAAGTGACCCCACTGGACACGGTTTCATAGACTCCCTAAAGACATTTGAACCTAGGCTCTGATACCAAGCTTTGTCACGCCCCGAACCATGGCCTGGGCGTAACATGACACTCGATGCCTGACGACATATGACCGAGCGAATCACATGGCTTGTTGAATTATCATGAGGCATACATGAGCAGAATTATAAAGTGAAGTGCATGATGAGCTTTTGTCAAACATAGTAAGTCATAATATTAAACATAAGTACTTGGTTAAGTCATGGATGCGGACAATATCATAAATGAGCCAAACCGGCTAACTAACTCTGAAGTCTAGCATGACACTTGTCTTATCTATGAAACCTCTAACATGAGTCTGAAACATGTAACATACTTGCTGGGACAAGGCCCCCAACATACATTTAGATGCAAAACTAAATAAAGAAAGACAATGCCTAAACCCCGAATGAGATGGGGCTCACCAATAAGGTGGTACGTGCAAATCCTACTGAGCAGATGTGGCGTCCTGTAAATCCATACCTGCATCGTGAATTGCGTTCTGGCCCAAGACCTATAAAAGGGAAGTCGACATTGAATGTACTGGTATGTAAAGCAACTAAATGAAATAACATGGGACATGAAAATAACATAACAGAGACTGAGCTGAAACATGATCATGAACATGAGTACATATACATATATAACATGTGTAAAGTATCGTGAGTTGGGAGAGCAATAAATATAACCGACAACATGGCCTGGGACTTGCGTCCTACTAGCAGAACACTCATACCTTGCCAGGGACATGAGATTTAATAATATTATGAAATGATCCAGTCATTATGAGAGATCGTCCTAAGCATGGATGGAGCAATCCTCATTCTACGGTGGCTACGTAGTTTCAGGCTATTTGAAGCCTTCTCGGTAATTAATGCAACTCCCAAAAACATGAGCATATAAAAATAAGTGACACTTGCTGCCCATGGTTTCATGAATCATAACTTGCTTGTACGTGGGTATCATGAATTATAACTTGCTTGCATGAACTTGTAAAACATAGAATTTTCTTGAAAAATATCATAGCATATCATAACTTGCATGTAAGAACCCATGGAATTAGATATATGGGTTTTCATGGATTACGGACTGATTCTCAATAATCATATGAATTTATTAGGAACACAATGATAGAATAATAGGAATTCATGCATAATATAATCAAGGACATGGACCTAGGGTTGTTATGAGCATGGTATAGAAACCCTAGTTTTCGTAAAAATTCAATCCTAATTTTCGTAAAGATTCATACTTTATGGATTAAGAGGTGTGGGGAAGAACAATGATGTTCCCACACGTAGATAGTACCTCCACATGCCTGGTAATGCTCCAAACTTGAATTAAGACTTTAACTTTGAAGAAGATTGCCAAAATCTTGAATCTTGAACCTTGAGATGGGTTTTCTTGAAAACCCTAGGTTAGGAATGATGATTCTTGTTTATATTACAAGGATATATATTAGAATTGACTTGGAATGATTAGAATAGGCTTACCTTGGTGTTCTTGATGATGGGAGAGAATAGAAGGTCGTTCTAGGGCTTGGGGGTGTGAAGAATGAAGTGAAAAAGCCTTAAAACGAAGTTTTAAAATTGTCAGGACCCATTTTACGCCCTATTTTACGGGCCATAAAAGTTTTACGGACCATATATCTCACCGTAAATCAATTACAGTGATTTGGGCTTTTTGGACCAATTTTACGGCCTAAATCTATGGCCCGTATAATTTTCACGACCCGTAGATTCCATCGTAAATCGGCAAAACACTATTTTAGTAAAATGGGCATAACTTTTTGTACAGATGTCTGTTTGACCTCCATAATATACCGTTGGAAATGTATTTTAAATATCTACAACTTTCAAGAAGGAAATTTTTCTAAATTCCTTATAGATATTTCCATATACTCATTTTAATTGAGACATGGTGCAATCTCACTTGAAAACACGCTCCGTAGGGTAGCTTCCGACTTTTCTTTGCTCAAGGACTCTTCTCATGTCTTGATTGGGTTTCAAATACCATTTATACACTACTCAAATTGGGTTCATTATACCCCTGTCTTATGAGTCAAATCTTAGCCCGAATGCACGAGGTGTTACATGCTAAGTATTTTACCTTGTGCATGGAGGTACTAGCAGGTATTCTAGGTATATTACAGGATTAGAAGTCGAACGAATTGAACCGATGCAGGCTGAACAGATTCGGGGAATTCTGCAGACACTAGACATTATCGACGGATCATCAATCATGTCGACAGAACGACAACATGCACCGTCGTAACCAGTGGCGGACCTAGTAAGAGCCCAGGGGGTTCATCCGAACCCCCTTCGGTGAAAAATTGCACAGTATATACGAGGTGAAAATTATTTTTTATATATATATATAGTAGACGTTGAACCCCCTTAATTTTTTCATTTATGGCTTCTTTATATTTTTGAACCCCCTTGGCATAAATCCTGGCTCCGCCACTGGTCGCATCGTTCTGAAAATTCTGCTTTGCAGAAGCAGATCGACGGGGTAAATCGACGAACCGCCGACCCGACCGTCGTCAATATGACTCTGCAACTACTGATCTGCAGAAGTAGGTCGACGGAACAAGTCGACTGACCGTCGACCCGACCGTCGACCCGCCGATCCGGAATCTTCCAGCCCTAGCTATAAATACACGACCCTAGTCCACAATTTTAGATTTCACTTTTCTCTCAATCCTGAAAACTCTAGAATAATCTCTATGTCATATTATCACAAATCCAAGAGGGATTAAAGAATAATCATCATAAATTAGTAGAATCAAGGGTGTGGAGGCCCACTAGGGTTTGTGGAAGCCAAGATTTCCTTTGAAATTGAAGCTGGAGTTTCTTCAAGTGAAGAATCTTCATTCAAAGTTTATTCCTACATCATTGAAGGTAAGTTTTATGTTTAATTCATGTTATTAAGAGTATTGAGAGGTTAAAAGACTTAGATTATGGAAGGGAGGAGAATATGGAGTGCAAATATGAAAATAGAAAAATTCTTGAATTATGACTTGACTTGGATTATAGTTCTTGACATGTTGTGAGTATGATCTTGTATAAATAATATAAATGATGTCAAAGAAGCATTATATGAGGATGAATGTGGTGTTGTATTGTAGCTATGGTTATGGATGACTTTTAAATAGAATTGTGGGAATTGAATGATGTATAGCTCGGTGAAGAACATAGATTACAATATGGTGGCTGTTGTTGTTGATGTTTGGGAGTTATATTATATGGAGAAAGTTGTAGAAACAAAGGAAATGCTGCCCAATTTTAATTAGTTTTTAGTCGCTTTAGCTTAAGTTTAAGTATATTATCGGTTATCTAATCTTAGTACGAATTCTCTTAAATGTAGAATCGCCAGCTTCGAAGGAAACCATTTAGTTGATAGAGTTAAGGAGACGAAAAGGTATGTGAGGCTATTACCATTCATTCAAAGGCATGACTCTTACATTGTGAATTCTTCTCCCTATATCTCCCATGACCTTCTTACATCTCTAAAGACAAAAGTTAAAGACCCTTAAGAGCTTCTTATGGGATATGTTCAATGATAGTGACGATGATAATGATGCCTTCATGAGTTTAAGAATCCTACGTTTACGATTCATGGATGTATAATCCCTATTGTTGCCTCACCTCATGATACTAGTTCTTTCAAGGCGAGGCATAGTGATGATGATGTTCCATAGTGTAATCAGAGGTTCCCGACCTTACATCACTCCGATAGAGTACAGCTTTTATCTGAGCTCTTATGCATGCTTCATGATAAGTACATGTGCCTGATTACACCGTGCCTAGATGGCCAGGCATGACACTGCTAGGGCGGGAGACATATGATAACACCGTGCCTAGATGGCCGGACATGACACCACTAGTGGGCGGCATGGCATGATTACCCCGGAGGCGGGAGGCCCGGACGTGGGCTAATGATGTTATTGATTCAGACAGCTTATGTATGTGTGTGATATATTATAAAGGTAAAGAGTAAGCACGCACGATTCCGCCTCAAGAGGCAAGCAGCTGCAATTATCTTTTCTTCTCATGCATTTTATATTTCCTTATTTTGTTACAATGTATGCCTTACATACTCAGTATATTGTTCGTACTGACGTCCTTTTCTTTTGGACGCTGTGTTCATGCCCACAGGTAGACAGGGGGACGGTCCAGATCCTTAGGAGCCAGAGCACTTCCCTACTCCGGAGGTGCAGTTTCTGATATATTCTTTTGTATATATATTAAGGTACGACGGGGTCCTGTCCCGTCCTTATGTTCAGTATTCCAGCTAGAGGCTCGTAGATACATATGTGTGGGTAGTAGATGTCTTATGATCACCCCAGTGTATATTGTTATATATCTTTTTACAGCCGTGAGGGCTTATGTATACATATATGTATTGTTTGGGTGATTACATGTGTACAGAATAAGTACGATGGTTGGCATGATGAGTGGTGTTCGGTAGTCTGTTCTGGGTACCCGTCACGGCCCCTAGTCGGGTCATGACAAAAGTGGTATCAGAGCAGTTCCATCCTAGGGTGTGTCTACGAGCCGTGTCTAGTCGAGTCTTGTTTATGGGTGTGAAGCGCGCCACACTTATAAACAAGAGGCTGCGGGGCATTTAGGAAAAATGTCCGTTCTTCTTTTCCATAGATCGTGTGATAGAGCTATATTATAAGATTTTCTTTCCCTAATTGTGCGTTATGATTTCAGCGATGCCGGTAAAGAAAAAAGCAACGGTCGCCCAGAAGGCAAGACTGCGGCAGGAAGACGGGTTGAACAGGAGCTGCCGGTACATATAGAGGAGGGTGAGTCCCGTAATGAGGCTCCATCTCGCACCTCTCACACTCCGCTTATTTCGGAGGAGCATGAAAGGGCTTTAGCTCCAGCTCCAATGCCTCCAGTCCCTCCACCGGGTGCTTCGGGTCAATAGATGATCGAAGCCATTCAGTTGTTGACACAGCAAGTTGCTGCCCAGGCTCAGCGGTAGCGTGCGGGTCCCAGTGATAGAGCCGCGAGTGCAAGGGCCCGTGATTTTATGAGTTTAAACCCTCTAAAATTTTTTGGGTTGAAGACGGGTGAAGACCCGCAAGGTTTTATAGATCAAATGTTGAGGACGTTGAGGATTATCCATGCATCCGATAGCGAGTCGGTGGAGCTGGCATCTTATAGGTTGCGGGATGTGGCGGTTCGATGGTATAAAATTGGATTTCTTCAAAGGGGAAAATGTGCCTCCCCCGGTTTGGCAAGAGTTTGTGAAAGCTTTTATTTGTCATTATTTGCCACCTGAGGTCCCTCGGGCTAGAGCTGATAAATTCTTGAATCTTAAGCAAGGGAATATGAGTGCTCGGGAGTACAGCCTTTACTTTAATTCATTAGCCCGGAATGCTCTGACCATGGCAGCCGATATGGGAGATAGAGTACATAGATTTGTGAGTGGCTTAGGGCCACATTTGTTCAAGGATTGTTTGATGGCTTCACTAGAGGAGGGGATGGACATTTCCCTATCCAGGCCCACGCCCAGAACTTAGAGGAGCAACAGCAGCCGCTCCGAGGTGAGCGTGATGTTGATAGAGGGCATAGTAAAAGGGCTTAGATCCGTTGGTGCTAGTAGTGAGTATATAGGGGGATTGAGGCAGTCATACTCTAGGAATTCAGGCCAGTCGGCGACTAGTGCACCTCCTCGATTTGTGGGCAGGATATTTGACCGCCCCATTTATTCGGGACAGGATCAGAGCTCGAGAGTTTCGGGTTCCCAGTTTAGAAGTGATTATAGTCAGAGGAGACCACAAGTTCCATGATACAGCCAGTGTAGGAAGTTACATGCGGGTCCGTGTCATGTGGTTCAGATGCTTGCTATGCCTGTGGTCAGGTGGGGCACATGATGCGTGATTGCTTGTCAATGGGTAGTAGAGTTGGGGCTCAGCCCACAGGATCCGCAACTGGTTCTTCCTCGTCTGTGCGCTCGGTAGGGTAGACTCCTCAGACTCCAGCAGGCTGCGGTAGGGGCAGAGGGGGAGCGTCCAGTTCAGGTGGCACCCAACCCCGTATTTGTGCTTTAGCCGGACGTCAGGATCTTGAGTCCTCCCCGGATGTGGTTACAGGTATAATATCCATATTCTCTTATGACGTTTATGCATCGATTGATCCGAGTTGTACGCTGTCTTATATTACTCCTTATATTGCTGGCCGCATTGGGGTAAAACCCGAGCCAATTAAACCTTTCGAGGTATCTACTCCGGTTGGTGATCCAGTAATAGCTAGATAAGTGTATAAAAATTGTGTGATTGTGGTATGTTGCCGTCAGACTAGAGTTGATTTGGTTGAGTTGGAAATGGTAGATTTCGATGTTATTATGAGCATGGATTGGTTAGCCTCTTGTTATGCTAATGTGGATTGTAGAACAAAGGTAGTTCGGTTCCAATTTCCAGGAGAACCAGTGCTTGAATGGAAGGGTAACACAGCATCTCCAAGAGGTAGGTTTATTTCCTGTCTCAAAGCGAGGAAGATGATCGCCAAAGGCTACATCTATCATTTAGTCCGAGTGCATGACACCGAAGCAAAGCCGCCGACTCTTCAATCCGTCCTGGTAGTAAATGGGTTTCTGGACGTATTTCCAGATGAACTTCCAGGCCTTCCACCGGAATGAAAAATTGACTTTACTATTGACGTGTTGTCGGATACCGAACCTATATCTATACCTCCTTACAGAATGGCTCTTGCTGAATTGAAAGAGCTGAAGGCACAACTGAACGATTTGCTCGAGAAGAGATTTATTAGGCCTAGTTCATTGCCATGGGGAGCACCTGTCTTATTCGTAAGGAAGAAAGATGGTTCCCTACGAATGCGTATTGACTATAGGCAGTTAAACAAGGTGACGATCAAGAACAAATATCCACTTCCGAGAATCGATGATTTGTTTGATCAATTGCAAGGTGCCAAGTGGTTTTCAAAGATTGATCTAAGATCGGGGTATCATCAAATAAGAATAAGAGAAGAAGATGTTCTGAAAACAGCTTTCAGAACTAGATATGGCCATTATGAATTTCGGGTGATGTCGTTTGGGTTAACTAATGCCCCAGCGGTGTTTATGCATTTGATGAACAATGTATTCAGGCCTTTTCTAGATCTATTTGTAATTGTGTTTATAGATGATATTCTAGTATATTCTCGGTCGGAAGTAGAGCATGCGGATCATCTACATACTATCCTTGGAATTCTTTGGACTCGTGAACTATATGCCAAGTTTTCAAAATGTGAGTTCTGGCTGAATTCTGTGACCTTTTTTGGGCCATATTATCTTAGCTGACGGTATTCGAGTTGATACTCAGAAAATTGAGGCTGTGAAGACTTGGCCAAGGCCTACAGCGCCTACAGAGGTCCGTAGCTTCTTGGGCTTGGCAGGTTATTATAGAAGATTTGTGGAAGGATTCTCTTCTATTTCCGCACCATTGATGAAGCTAACTCAGAAATCAGCAAAATTTCAATGGACAGATACTTTTGAGCGCAGCTTCCAGGAATTGAAAGATAGATTGACTTCGGCCCCAGTCCTGACACTACCAGAAGGGTCAGAAGGCTATGTGGTTTATTGGGTTAGGCTTTGTATTGGTGCAGCATGGTAGAGTTATTGCCTATGCTTCAAGACAGTTGCGGGAATATGAGAAGAATTACCCGACCTATGATCTCGAATTGGCTGCGGTTATTCATGTGCTAAAAATATGGAGACATTACTTGTATGGTGTACATGTCGATATTTATACAGATCACAAGAGTCTCCAATATATTTTCAAGCAGAAGGAGTTAAATCTACGACAGAGGCGGTGGTTAGAACTATTAAAAGATTATGATGTGAGTATTTTATATCATCCTGGAAAGGCGAATGTAGTAGCTGATGCACTTAGCCACAAATCAGTGGGAAGTCTATGTGAGGTTCCTCCGAAAAAGAAAGAATTAATCCATGAATTTCACCAGCTAGCTAGCCTCAGAGTTCGTCTAATTGATTCAGGCGATACATGAATTGGTATTCATAACCCAGCTGTCTCATCCTTAGACATGGAGGTACGAGAGCACCAATATGAAGATCCCCAGTTACATCACCATAGGGATACATTTTCGGAGAAAGAGAAGTCACAATTTGAAGTTTCTGCAGATGAATTTCTTAGGTACCGAGACCGGCTATGCGTTCCAGATGTTGGGGGACTACATCATCGAATTCTAGAAGAAGCTCATTACTCACGGTATTCCATTCACCCAGAAGCGACAAAGATGTATCACGATCTTAAGCTAATATATTGATGGGATGGAATGAAGAAGGACATAGTAGAATTTGTAGCTTAATGTCCAAATTGCCAGCAAGTGAAGATTGAACATCAGAAGCCAGGAGGATTGTTGCAAGCGATGGAAATTTCAACTTGGAAATGGGAAGTGATTAACATGGATTTCATTGTAGGTTTGCCTCGTTCCCGGCGTAAGTATGACTCCGTATGGGTGATTGTTGACAGACTCACAAAATCAGCCCATTTTCTTCCAGTCAGAACCACATATTCAGCAGAAGATTATGCAAGGTTGTATCTTAAGGAGATAGTGCAACTTCATGGTGTCTTGGTATCTATTATCACAGATAGGGGAGCATAATTTACTGCTAAATTCTGGAAGTCTTTCCAAGAAGGTTTGGATACTCAAGTGAGACTTAGCACGGCATTTCACCCACAAACTGATGGGTAAGCTGAACGCACTATTCAGACCTTAGAAGATATGTTACGGGCATGTGTGTTAGATTTCGGTGGTAGTTGGGATGATCACTTGCCGCTTATTGAGTTTGCATATAACAATAGCTACTATTCCAGCATCCAAATGGCTCTGTATGAAGCTCTATATGGAAGGAAGTGTAGATCACCAATTGGGTGGTTTGAAGTAGGAGAGGTACAACTAAGGAGAGGTACAACTAATAGGTCCGGAGTTGATTCAATAAGCGGTGGAAAAGATCAAGGTTATTCGAGATCGATTGTTGACAACCCAAAGTCGCCAGAAATCTTATGCAGACAATCGTCGGCGAGACTTAGAATTCCAAGTGGATGATTGGGTGTTTTTGAAAGTGTCACCGATGAAGGGCGTAATGAGATTCGACAAAAAAGGCAAGCTTAGTCCCCGATATGTTGGACCCTATAAGATTGTACGCAAGGTGGGCCAAGTAGCTTATGAACTGGATTTACCACCACAGCTTGAATCAGTCCACCCAGTTTTCCATGTGTCGATGCTCCGCAAATGTGTTGGAGATCCATCCAGAATAATACCGATAGGTGATGTCCAAATTACTGAGAAGTTGGCCTATGAAAAGGTGCCCATTTCCATACTAGATACGCAGGTGCGGAAGCTGAGGAACTAAGAGGTAACTTCAGTCAAGGTCTTATGGAGAAACAATAACTGAGAAGAAATGACTTGGTAAGCGGAGGAAAACATGAAGTCCAAGTACCCGCAATTGTTTCCACCCCCGGAGGAGATTCAAGATGGAACGCCATCATCATAAGGTATGTAACACTTTCTTTTAATGCTTTTGGTCGTGTGTGGCCACATCCTCTTGCCATTGTGTTGTAGCCCTATGAGGCAATGTTATTATGGGTTGTTGTGACAAAATGGTAGTACCATATTACGTGTGGGAAACTCTGACGGAATTTCTATAGAATTCCCTAGAACTTAACATTCGGGGACGAATATTCTTAAAAGGGGAGAATGTTACACCTCTCGTTTTCATTGTAGGAAAAACTTACGGCTCCCTAGTTGAATATGCCTAGAAATGGAGATTTGTACCCGAGTATGGAGATGTTAAGTATTTTACCCCATGCACGGAGGTACTAGCAGGTATTCCAGGTATATTACAGGATTTGAAGTTGAACGAATTGAACCGACGCAGGCTAAATAGATTTGGGGAAGCCTGCAGATACCAGACATTATCAACGGACCGTCGATCACATCGACGGACTGTCAACATGCACTGTCGCAATGTTCTGAAAATTCTGCTCTGCAGAAGTAGATCGACGGGATACATCGACCGGCCGTCGATCTCAGCCGTCAATATGACTCTGCAACTTCTGATCTGCAGAACCAGGTCGACAAAACAAGTCGACAGACCGTCAACACGTTAACGTTACCGTCGACCCGACCGTCGAATCGCCGATCTGGAATCTTCCAGCCCCAGCTATAAATACACGACCCTAGTCCACAAATTTTAGATTTCACTTTTCTCTCAATCCTGAAAACTCTAGAATAATCTCTATGTCATATTATCACAAATCCAAGAGGGATTAAAGAATAATCATCATAAATTAGTAGAATCAAGGGTGTGGAGGCCCACTAGGGTTTGTGGAAGCCAAGATTTCCATTGAAATTGAAGTTGGAGTTTCTTCAAGTGAAGAATCTTCATTCAAAGTTTATTCCTACATCATTGAAGGTAATTTTTATGTTTAATTCATGTTATTAAGAGTATTGAGAGGTTAAAAGACTTAGATTATGGAAGGCAGGAGAATATAGAGTGCAAATATGAAAATAGTAATATTCTTGAATTATGACTTGACTTGGATTATAGTTCTTGACATGTTGTGAGTATGATCTTGTATAAATAATATAAATGATGCTAAAGAGGCATTATATGAGGATGAATGTGGTGTTATATTGTAGCTATGGTTATGGATGACTTTTAAATAGAATTGTGGGAAATGAATGATGTATAGCTCGATGAAGAACATTGATTACAATATGGTGGCTGTTGTTGTTGATGTTTAAGAGTTATATTATATGGATAAAGTTGTAGAAACAAAGGAATTGCTGCCCAATTTTAATTAGCTTTTAGTCGCTTTAGCTTAAGTTTAAGTATATTATCGATTATCTAATCTTAGTACGAATTCTCTTAAATGTAGAATCGCCAGCTTCGAAGGAAACCATTTAGTTGATAGAGTTAAGGAGACGAAAAGGTATGTAAGGCTATTTCCCTTCATTCAAAGGCATGACTCTTACATTGTGAATTCTTCTCCCTATATTTCCCATGACCTTCTTACATCTCTAAAGACAAAAGTTAAAGACCCTTAAGAGCTTCTTATGGGATATGTTCTATGATAGTGACGATGATAATGATGCCTTCATGAGTTTAAGAATCCTACGTTTACGATTCATGGATGTATAATCCTTGTTGTTGCCTCACCTCATGATACTAGTTCTTTCAAGGCGAGGCATAGCGATGATGATGTTTCATAGTGTAATCAGAGGTTCCCGACCTTACGTCACTCCGATAGAGTACAGCTTTTATGGGAGCTCTTATGCATGATTCATGATAAGTACATGTGCCTGATTACACCGTGCCTGGATGGCCGGTCATGACACCGCTAGGGCGGGTGGCATATGAATACACCGTGCCTAGATGGCCAGGCATGACACCGCTAAGGCGGGAGGCATATGATAACACCGTGCCTAGATGGCCGGACATGACACCACTAGTGGGCGGCGTGGCATGATTACCCCAGACGCGGGAGGACCGAACGTGGGCTAATGATGTTATTGATTCAAACAGCTTATGTATGTGTGTGATATATTATAAAGGTAAAGAGTAAGCATGCATGATTCCGCCTCAAGAGGCAGGCAGTTGCAGTTATCTTTTCTTCTCATGCATTTTATATTTCCTTATTTTGTTACCATGTATGCCTTACATACTCAGTATATTGTTCGTACTGACGTCCTTTTTTTTGGACGCTGTGTTCTTGCCCACAGGTAGATTGGGGGACGATCTAGATCCTTAGGAGCCAGATCAGCTTGCACAGGAGCACTTCCCTACTCCAGAGGTGCAGTTTCTGATATATTCTTTTGTATATATATTAGGGCACGATGGTGTCCTATCTCGTCCTTATGTTCAGTACTCCAGCTAGAGGCTCGTAGATACATATGTGTGGGTAGTAGATGTCTTATTATCACCCCAGTGTATATTGTTATATATCCTTTTACGTACCGTGAGGGCTTATGTATACATGTATCTATTGTTTGGGTGATTACATGTGTACAGTTTGAGTACGATGGTTAGCATGATGAGTGGTGCTCGGTAGTCTGCTCTGGGTACCCGTCACGGCCCTTAGTCGGGTCGTGACAGCTGATGTCGAGGCCTGACTCGTCTTGGCCTTCTTGACCCTCCAAAGGGTGTTCTGAATCCGAAATCATGCTTGGTACATCTCCATCTTGATTATCACCAGATCTGTTTCTTCTAAAATCTTGGCTAAGTGCTCATTTGTGCTTTCTAAGCATTCCTTCAGACGCTCTTCTTTTTGGGCATCTTCAGGAAGTGTGGGCTTTGGATTGGATGCACAGGTCAAGTGTCCCTATAGCCATTCATGATACCCTGGGTCACACCCTGCCTCGAACCTTTCTGGAGCTAAAGTATCCGGACCCAACTCACACGACCATTCTATTCTCTGAGGATCACCCCGGCATTTTTGATCTTCTGCTTTGTGTGCCCAATGATGAACTGCTCAGGATTTCCTACCTGAGGTATCACTTGTCTCCTACCAAATTGCCTAAAAACCCGAGATGGATAATAAGTAAGGATTCCACGAACCCCTGATAATGGTACAAAAGGACAAATCTTACTCCGAACCACCACAATTTCTGATATGAAGTTGGGAAACATCCACTGGACCCTATCTTCAGTCAGCTCCTCAAAGAAACTTGCTCATTCCCCTTTTGACATGTAACCAAGGTTTGGGCAATAATTTGTAAGGCGGTCTATCCTATTGTGATTGCTCAAATACTGGACTTCCTTAGCCATGTTGATGTGTTTGATAATTCACCCTTGTAGCAACATGCTACATCCTTGCAAGTATCGAAAGTGACTCCGGCATTTGTCTAAAGCCCAAAAAATGTCTGCCAGGATAATGGGTACTAGGTCAAAATACCTCGTTTCCTGATCCTTGGTTATACCATAGAGGATAGCGTAGTATAAGTAGATCACTCGGGTGTCTATGGCCAACGATTCGTCCTGTGGAAACACCATAGCGCCTAGTAAGGCATTGGCGAACACCAAAAGTCTAACAGCTTCCCACTCCTCTCTACTCTTGAACCCCTCTGGTATAGAGTATGCCCGGTAACATCCCTGAATCTCTGATACAGATCCCTAAAGGCTACTGTGGGTCCCCGCGCCCAGGGCGCCTCTGTCAGTGCAAGAAACTTCATGATTTGGCCGACTGTGGGCCTTTGTGGAAATGGCAGGTGGTGATCTGTTTTTTGTTGTCTCCTTAGATAGGTTCCATTACTGTCTGTGGCATCCCTAATCTCCTCCAAGGTCGGGGTCATCTCAATCTTACCGAAGCGGAACAACATTTCCTTATCGTCCCAATGTTCGGCTAACACCTCTATTAGTTTTGGACGACCATTCATTGTCATGATAGCTGGTAGGTGACCTAGAGTGCAGCTACTTGTCTTTTTGTAAGTATCACCTAACCACTCCCACCAAACTCTCAATAGATCCGGAGCCTCGACAACTATGTCAAATGAATGCGACCTTCCATCTACAAAACAGAACACGGTTAAGATTCCCCCATCCCCACAGGCTCAATGGTTCATTACATAGGCACAAAGTATGCTTCCACATAACACAAAAATGAAATGCAGTGCACTTCGGGTCATAGACCGTCCGAACATAGGGTGGTCTCTCTTAATGAGCTTTAGGTAGATCTAAGATACCCAAATCTCGTCTAGGTATGAATGATCTAGTTCAGTAGGGATTTGGCTTAGCTCTATCCTAGTTTTACTAGAGTGGACTTTTCACAAAAGATCGGGAACCCGAGCGGACAACTGGGGCTGAACCGTTAGGGCTGTTGGATGACCACGAACCAACCCCACCTCATAACGGTTCCAAAAGAAGTATTTTGATTTTATAGTGAAGGAATGACCGCGTGCTCCGCGAAGTCTCCTTTAGAACAAAGTGTAAAATAAATACCAGGAGTGACAGAGTTATGATATGTATGCAATGACAGTTGATAATTGTGGGAAAGTAAACACATAAACAGTTGAAGCAAATATACCCACATTATATTAGAATCCTTATAATTAGAACCTTTAAGTCCCTAGTAGAGTCGCCATCTGTTACGGTTCGCATTTTCGCGGGTGGGGCTAGCGCTCGAAAAAGCTACTTCGAACTTGTTGGTGTACTTTCGAACTTTATTTTAAAAGAGTCACCACCTAATTTTTAGGAAATTAGGAAAACCAGTTTTGAAAGGTTTATTCATACACAATGAAAAATCCTTCTTAATCCAAAGTTCTAGGTAAGGGTTCTGCTGATCCCCTAGGGAAGGTGTTAGACACCCTAGCATTAAGGATCCGTACTATAAGTTTGACCTTCGAATTCCAATGTGTGAGTATATGCATGAACTGTTTATTTGGTGTTTAATTTTTTGAAAAAAAAAATCAGTCATTTTTTGCATATCATTTTTTTGAAAAGAATTGAATATGTTTCCTTTACATATAGGGTATTTAGGCCCGAATTTATAATATCCGAATAAAATAGGTCCTTTCTGTTAATGTTAATATTTTAATGATGACAACCGATATTACTATGCAGGGAAAATACTCAAGGCCCAAGCAATTAACACTGCAACAGTTCGGCCCATGATCTCATGAATGGATCCAGCTAGCGTGATATCTGCATTAATGAAGAAGAAGTCATTAAAAGGAAACTACCACTGGCAATCAAGTAGCATGAGACCTTCTGCACAAGGAAAGGAAATAATTTAAAGGCAAATCATGGATCGTTAAAAGGAAGGAGATAATTGAGTATTGATCAGCAAAACAAGGATTCTTTAAAGGAAGGAAGATAATCTCGTATAAAGTCGTCCAAAGAAACAAGGAAAAGATCAATCATCATCAAAGCTCTTGCTTTATTCTTGGAAAATAAGGATCCTCAATCTTCCTATTTTCCAAGGATCAAATCTCTTGGGTTGCTTTCTCTGCTTGGAAGAGCCACGACAACCTCACATCACTTGTATAAATACTGGCTCATTCAGACGCACAACTTGTACTTTGTCTCAACCTTCACATAGTCTTTGTTCTACTTTTCATAAGCATTGTAATTCAAATTGAGAGTTGCTGTGTAAACAAAAAAAGAGAGGAGAGAGTAATTTTCAGTTGGTGAGACTTTGTAACACAAAATTACGAGACTTTGAGTGTAGACATAGGAGCTCCATTCAAACCAATTCCTTGTACCAAGATTCACATTAAAGAGCTGCAGAGATCACCCTTGCAACCTAAGGGGACTGGACTAGGATTCACATTGAATCTGAACCAGTATAAACATTATGTGTCAATTACTTTCTGCATTTACTTTACAGTTAGAATTATCGTGGTCGACTAGGTGTTCTACATAGTCGACTCTCTAAAAGAAAAAAATTACAATTCACCCCCCTCTTGCACTTTCAATTAGTATCAGAGCCTGGACTCAATCTTAGTTGCTAAACAGCATTTGAGGAAAAGATCAAATGGCTGGATGTCATATCCCTGGAGCAATACTGCAAGATGGACACTCCACTACTAGACCTCCCTATTTTGCTGGTGAGCGCTATGCACACTGAAAGGAGAGATTCAGAATCTTTGTCATGTCAACTGACTACCAAGCATGGGTTGTAATAAAGAAGGGACCAAAACCTATTCCCCCAGTGAAGCAAAAGATGATAAAGAGAAACTCGATGAAGTGTCGTTTGACTTGACTAAAGAACAACAAGAAGTCATTGCTACAAATGCCAGAGCTATATCTTTGCTGTACTGTGCAGTCAGTGGAGAAGAGTACAGTAAAATTTCAAATTGTGAGACTGCAAAGGAAATGTGGGACAAACTGGAAGTAACCTATGAAGGAACATCCACAGTTCGAGAAAACAAGATTGATGCTCTTCATCATGAGTATGAAAATTTTATGATGAAGGAAGATGAAAACATTGAATCAATGTTTTCCAGATTCAGCAAAATAATCTGTGAGTTAAAGTCTCTTGGTGTTGTGTATTCCAATGCTCAACAAGTAAGAAAACTTGTTAGACCTCTTCCAAAATCATGGGAAACCAAAGCTATCGTTTTGAAAGATGGAAAGCTTGATAAAATGACTTATGATGAACTCAGAGGAAATCTCATGACCTTTGAGAAAAATCACATCAACAGGCACCAAAAGGAAGAGAAAAAGAAAGTGGTTTCATTCAAAACTCAGATGGTTGAAAGTGATGATGATGACTTCAAGGAAGATGAAGTTGCACTGATCTCTAGATCTGTAGTGGAAGCAATAAGGAGATCGAGAAATAATCGAAGAACAAGCTCAAATTTTCGAAAAGGAAAAAGTTCTACTGATCCACAGAAAAATGATGGAAAATGTTATGAATGTGGGAAGTATGGTCATATTGCCTCTGAGTGCTCAGAATCAAGAAGGAAACCCTCCAGAAACTATCAAAAACAAAGGGCTTTTAGCAGCTGGAGCGAAGATGAACTCTCAGAAAATGAAGATGTTGTGGAGAATATCTGTTTCATGGCAATTGGAGAAACCAGCGAGGTAAGACCTTATTTATGTGCTAAATGTAATGAAACTCAAGAACTCTTAGATCAAACCCTTGAGGATCTGAATAGAGTTTTTGATGAATTTAGAAAACTGCAAAAAGAAAAGAAAGACTGTGATATAAAATTACAAATTTGTGACATTGAAAAGGATCTTCTTCAAGAAGAAGTCTGCGATTTGCAACTACAGATAAATAGTCTACGCAAATCCACCAGTCACAGTTCTGTAAGGTCTAATCGGTCGATTCGCAATCGCAAATCAACTGGGAAGAAACCTATGAGTAATTACTCTTACAATGGTGGAAAGTCAAGATATCTTGAAGAGACAGATCAGTCGACTAAATCTCATAAGTCAACTGACAGGAAGTCTGAAGCAAGTGTCTCCGTTATTTCTAAATCATCCAATCAATATGTCACCAAAGAACCATCCTCTTTTACATGTTTTTGTTGCGGTAAATCTGGTCATAAATACTATCAATGCAAATTTCGTAACTCTCAAACCTCTGGATGGGAATGGAGACCTAAGAATATGTTTCAAGCTAACCCTCAAGGACCCAAGCATGCTTGGGTACCTAAAAGAAAGTAATTACATGTTTTTGCAGGAACACCACACGAAGAAATTCAAAGGTAAATGGTATCTAGATAGTGCGTGTTCCAGTCACATGATAGGTGACAAAAATCTGTTCAAATCAGTCACTGAATATGATGGTGGATTGGTAACCTTTGGAGATAACTCCACAGGAACTGTTATTGGAGTTGGTACTATAGCTTTTAATAACTCTTGTGATATTACTAACGTGTATCTTGTGAAGGGACTCAAGTATAATCTTTTGAGTATTAGTCAATTATGTGATTCAAATCTTGAAGTAAGATTCAAGAAAATAGGATGCATTATTGAGGACTCCAAGGGTAAAGAAATTCTTCCTGGAAGCAGGAACAAAAATGTGTATGTACTAGATTCTGTGAAGAATCCAGTAGGACATATATGTCTAGCATCTATGGGAGAAGATCCTTGGGTATGGCACAAGAAACTAGGGCATGCCAGCATGAGACTAATTGAGAAATTAGCGAGACATGATTTGGTACTAGGACTGCCTAAATTGAACTATTCAAAAGATCATATCTGTGATGCATGTCAAAAAGGTAAGCAAACGAGAAATTCTTTTAATTCAAAAGATATAGTGTCTACTTCTAAACCTTTGCAGCTACTACATATGGACCTTGTTGGTCCTACTAGAACTGCCAGCTTTGGAGGAAAAAGGTATGTCTTTGTTATTGTTGATGATTATTCTCGTTTCACTTGGGTCATATTTCTTGCTCACAAAGATGATACTCTTAACAATTTTAAGTTTTTATGTGAGAAAATATAGCGTGAAATGTCTTTGTTATTGTTGATGATTATTCTCGTTTCACTTGGGTCATATTTCATGCTCACAAAGTTGATACTCTCAACAATTTTAAGTTTTTATGTGAGAAAATACAGCGTGAAAAAGGTTACTACATCACTTCCATTCGAAGTGACCATGGAGGAGAATTTGAAAATAAAGCATTTGAGGATTTTTGCAATGAACAAGGCTATACTCATAATTTCTCTTCACCAAGATCTCCTCAGCAAAATGGTGTCGTTGAATGAAAGAACGAATCTACAAGATATGGCAAGAACCATGATCAGAGAACACAACTTACCACACCACTTTTGGGTCAAGCTATAAGACAAGCATGTCATGTTCTTAATCTGTGTCTAATCAGGCCCATTTTAAAAAGAACTCCCTATGAACTCTGGAAGGGAAAGAAACCAAACATCAGCTAGTTTCACCCTTTCGGATGCAAGTGTTTTGTTCATAACAATGGTAAGGATAACATTGGTAAGTTTGATCCTCGAAGCGATGAAGGTATCTTCCTTGGATATTCTCACACCAGTAGATCATATAGAGTTTATAATAAACGTACATTATCAATTGAAGAATATATTCATGTTATATTTGATGATACTAATTGGTTGGTCGAGGAAGGTAATAATGCAGATGATGAAGAAAGGAAATCCACTGCGGCTCTCTCACCTGCTATACAAAATGATAAAACACGGGGCCGATCGCTTTACATTAAAATCGACTGATGTGGCTCTTGAACCTGTTCTAAATGAATGGCGAAGTGAGCCTGACTATCCAAGAAAGTTTGTCATAGGAGATATTCATCAAGGAATGAAGACTAGAGCATCAAGCAAGAAAAATGCAAATATTGCTCTTATATCGCAATTAGAACCAAAGAATATTGACGTAGCACTTAATGACGAACATTGGGTCAAATCTATGCAGAAGGAACTGGATCAATTCTCAAAGAATAACGTATGGAAATTAGTTCCTAGACCTGAAAATATTTCAGTGATTGGTACCAAATGGGTTTTTCGCAACAAGCTGAACAAAGTAGGAGAAGTTGTACGAAACAAAGCTCGACTAGTTGCACAAGGTTACTCACAACAAGAAGGAGCCGACTACGATGAAACTTTTGCACCTGTAGCACGGTTAGAATCAATCCGCATCTTACTTGCATATGCATCTTTTAAAAAATTCAAACTTTTTCAAATGGACGTCAAAAGTGCTTTTCTAAATGGTTTCATTGACGAAGAAGTTTATGTCAAACAACCACCTTGTTTTGAAGATCCTAAGCTACCCTATCATGTTTTTAAGCTTTCAAAGGCTCTTTACGGTCTTAAACAAGCTCCTAGAGCCTGGTACGATAGATTGAGCTCTTTTCTAGTAAATCATAATTTTTCCCGAGGTAAAATAGATACCACCCTTTTTATAAAAAGAACTCCCTCAGGAAATCTCATTATTCAAATTTATATTGATGATATTATTTTTGGAAGTTCTAACCCATCCTTGTGTAAGGAATTTTCTGATCTTATGCAAAGTGAGTTTGAAATGAGTATGATGGGCCAGTTGACTTTCTTTCTGGCTCTCAAAATTGTTCAATCTGAAAAAGGAATCTTCATCTGCCAAACTAAGTATACTAAGGAACTTATTCAAAAATTTGGTATGATGGTAGCAAAAGCTTTGGGAACTGCAATGAGCTCTACATGCAATCTTGATAAAGATGAGATAGGTAAACCTGTTGATCAAACTAAATATCGAGGGATGATTGGTTCACTACTATATCTCACTGCTAGTCGACCAGATATCATGTTTAGTGTGTGTAAACGTGCTCGATTTCAGGCCGCTCCAAAAGAATCTCATCTTACTGCGGTAAAAAGAATTATAAGATACCTAGCTGAAACCTCAAATTATGGTTTATGGTACCCTAGCACTAATTCTTTTCAACTTGAAGGGTTCTCAGATGCTGATTTTGCAGGTGATAAGGATGATCGCAAAAGTACAAGTGGTTCTTGTCAATTTCTAGGAAAATCTTTAATCTCCTAGCACAGTAAGAAACAAGGATCAGTCTCCTTGTCAACTACTGAGGCTGAATATATTGCAATGGGTCAATGTTGCGCTCAAGTAATTTGGATGGATCATCAATTGAGTGATTATGATATTTTCTCTAAACCTATTCGTCTTTTCTGTGATAATTCTAATGCTATATGTATTTCTAAAAATCCTGTGCATCACTCTAGAGCCAAGCATATTGAGATTAAGCATTATTTCATTAGAGATTATGTGTCAAAAGGAAATATAGAAATTAGCTTCGTTAGCACTGATAGTCAACTTGCTGATATTTTTACAAAACCTCTCTTAGAAGATCGCTTTTGTCATCTAAGAACATTAATTGGCCTAGTTGAAAATCCTGTAACTGTATGATTTTGTTATTCAGTATGTGTTTTATTTTTTTTAAATAAAAAAAATTGTTTTTGGCTGTTCAAATCTCTTGCGTGATTTTATTTGATTTTGTGATCCGTCCGTTTATCTCGTTTTCCATATTTTCGAGGCACCCGTCATAATTACTTTACACTACACCTGCTTATCTTCCATCCCATCTGTTTCTTTTCCCAACACCGGTTCACTATCCCAAGGTTTTGCTATATACCTCCTGTACCTTCTCTTCTCTTTTTCATCCTCTTATCTCTTCTCTCCTTTTTTCCATGGCCAAGCAACAAAAAGCTGCTCCTTCCTCTACTCGCCAAAGCTCTAGGATAAAAAGTAAAGGTAAATCCACCTCCCCTGTTCATGTGGATTCCGATATCTCTACTAATTCGTCTTCTTCTGAAGCCACTACGTCGGTTCTCTCTAAAAACAAGGGTAAACGCTCTCTCGATGCTGATACTTGTGTTGAATCCTCTAAGAAACTTAGGTTTGACCTCGAAACTCCTCTTGGGCTTAAGAAACACTTTTGGGACACTTCTAACCGTGACTTGTTCGTCGCTCTCAAAGAGAAATCGGTGGTTTCTGGTCGTATTGTTGATCTTGACTACATGCAAACACTCTCTCACAAGGTAAAACCCCTTTTTGAATTTCAAGGCTGGACAAAAAAATTTCAAAACCCCACCCGTGTCTATGAAACCCCTGTTCGCTTATTTTTTGCTAATCTCAAGTCATCTAAACCTAATGAAATTGAAACCCTTGTTCTTGGTACTCGCATTGTGCTTGATTGTGATCTGTTGGATTCTATTTTAGACTGTCATTGTTCAGGCCTCTTTGATCTTCCCAAAACCAGTTGGCCTGAATCTCTTGACGTTTCCTATGACGAAGTTAAGCAAACCCTATCTGGTTCCCCTACCATTCCTAGTCATCTTGGCCCGTTTGACATCACCTTTGAAGCCCGTGTCTTAGGCCACATTGTCTCCACCACTCTTCTTCCTCGTGCAGGCTCTTTCTCTACCGTTGCTCAACGTGATACTATTTTTGCCTACTGTCTTTTGACTAAAAAGCAAGTGAAATTATCTGTTGTCATCCTTAACTACATGATTGAATCTGCTGCTAATCCGACCAATCTACCTTATGTTATACTTATAACTCGTATTCTTGAAGCCCATCATATCAATCTTAGTGACTACCCCAGCATTCTGGTCAAACAATACTACAACTCTAGGGCCTTCTGTAGCATGGGATACGTACTTGATAATGACTCCTGGGTTCCTAAAGACTCTGTTAATGATGCCCCCCCTGTTTCCCCTAAAGATAAAACAAAGCCCTCCTCCTCTCAGTCACCCTCTCCCATAGATGTGTCTCCTGAAGTGCTCGTCAAATTGGATGCTATGAATGCTCAACTTGAATCCATGAAGGATTTAATGGCATCCACGTTATACAACATGGAACGCGTAAGGGACTCCACTAAGGAAACAGGTGCTGATATTGCTCGTGTTAGGGTCAAACTTGATCAGATTGTCAAGGAAGCCGTCAAGTTGTCTACTAAGCTCCAGGCTAGTGTGGATGCCTTTCCCAACAAGCTGACGGGAACCTTGGATGCCCTAAAGGATGCCATTGTTAACATTTTGGCTTATTTTCTTCGGCCCTTTGCAGAGCAACAGTAGGAGGACAATAGGCAGGATGCCTAGCCATTTTCTTTTTAAGACAATTTATGTGTTTTGCTTACTTGTTTTGTTATGACACTATGTGTGCCTGGGCCTAAGCTCAGTTCTATGGATTATGTTTTGTGGTGCTGCATCATGCAGCCTCTCTATTGCGTTTTAAATCTAGGTTATATTTCTCTGTTCTTTTTGCTCTTCTGTTTTTTTTTAATTGATGCCAAAGGGGGAGAATAGCGAGGACAACCATTCAGACATTCAGGAGGAGTCAACTACTCAGGGGGAGCTTTCCTCCAGACTGAAGCAACAATCATATGTATCAGGGAAGTTGACTACTTTATCTTGAGTATTAATTGTCATCATCAAAAAGGGGGAGATTGTTAATGTTAATATTTTAATGATGACAACCGATATTACTATGCAGGGAAGATACTCGGCCCAAGCAATTAACACTCCAACAGTTCGGCCCATGATCTCATGAATGGATCCAGCTAGCGTGATATCTGCACTAATAAAGAAAAAGTCATTAAAAGGAAACTACCACTGGCAATCAAGTAGCATGAGACCTTCTGCACAAGGAAAGGAAATAATTTAAAGGCAAATCACGGATCGTTAAAAGGAAGGAGATAATTAAGTATTGATCAGCAAAATAAGGATTCTTTAAAGGAAGGAAGATAATCTCATATAAAGTCGACCAAAGACACAAGGAAAAGATCAATCATCATCAAAGCTCTTGCTTTATTCTTGGAAAATAAGGATCCTCAATCTTCCTATTTTCCAAGGATCAAATCTCTTGGGTTGCTTTCTCTGCTTGGAAGAGCCACGACAACCTCACGTCACTTGTATAAATACTGGCTCGTTCAGACGCATAACTTGTACTTTGTCTCAACCTTCACATAATCTTTGCTCTACTTTTCATAAGCATTGTAATTCAAATTGAGAGTTGCTGTGTAAACAAAAAAAAAGAGGAGAGAGTAATTTTCAGTTGGTGAGACTTTGTAACACAAAATTATGAGATTTTGAGTGTAGACATAGGAGCTCCATTCAAACCAATTCCTTGTACCAAGATTCACATTAAGAGCTGCAGAGATCACCCTTGCAACCCAAGGGGACTGGACTAGGATTCATATTGAATCTGAACCAGTATAAACATTGTGTGTCAATTAGTTTCTGCATTTACTTACAGTTATAATTATCGTAGTCGACTAGGTGTTCTACATAGTCGACTCTCTAAAAGAAAAAAAAAAAATTACAATTCACCCCCCCCCCCCCCCCTCTCTTGCACTTTCACTTTCATATATAAGGATAATAGTGGTTTATGTAAAGATAGAAAACCTCTTAAAAGTGTAAGATGAATAAATTTGTTCATGGTTGGACTCATACATGATTCGGGTTAGTCCATTTAGTACGCTTTTTAGAACACCTTTATTTAGAACTTTACTTATTTATAAATAGTTTACACGAATTTAATTTACAATAGTTTAATTTACATAAACGGTCGCCTTTAGGTCTTCGAAATTTGCCAATTTTTATCTCAATAACGTTTTTTAGACGGGGTTTTTTGGCCCCAAATTTCCATTCCTTTTTCTTAAAAATCGTTATGGTTTGTTGACTTAGGGTCTAAAATCTTACTTCTCTTTAGCTTACTAGGCTCAGCCCAAAAAATATATTTGCAGTTATCTTTTTTTTTTCTGAAAAAATGGTTCAGTGGAGCCTAAAATTATAATTTTTGGGTTGGGCTTTAGCCCTCAAAAACTTTGTTGTTTGCCTGAATTATTTCCAAAAAAAAAAAAAAAAAAAAAAAAAAAAAACACATGTATGTCTTGATACTTAGATACGCCATTTATGCATATGTCTTAGAAAATTATTTTCCATCTGGTTTTAAAAAGAAAGAGCTCATTTTCCATCTGGTTTTTGGTTTAAAAAAAGAAAAGACTCATTTTCGGAAACATATCATTTCCATACGTTTTTTGAGGCCTATTTTTTATCCGACTGAAAATGAACCTTTTTAGAAAAGAGAAAAACTGAACCTGTAACTAGGAAAATGTTTTTTCTAGTTTAAAGCTTAAGCGTGACCCTAAAAAAAACGATAGCAACGTGTGTTTTTCAGTAAAGAATGAAACCACTACTCTTTATTTCCTTGTTGTTTTAGCCTTTTTATTCTTTTTTGGAAAAAAACGTTTATATTAATTCGGATTTTAAAAACCGCATTGGACCCTAAGGTCGAACTAAACAGCATATGCACTGTTCACCTAAGATGCCTAATCCATATATAAAGGATTCCAATAGTAATGTGAGTTTTTTTACAATCATATAAATACAACATTTCAACCAAAAAGGAAATTGTCAAATTGAAATTTAATGAAAAAGAGAAATGTGTTAAAAGACCATTTTTATCCATGGTTTGGCCTTCATGCCATTCTCACCCATTGTTGGGCCTTCAATAATGTTAGCTTCCCTTTCTTGGACTTTAACAGTTTTTTGAAAGAATATTCCTATTTTGGCCCAATAGGCTGGTTGGACTCTGCCCAAATGGTCGTGTAGTAGGAGAAAGGGAAAAAAGAAAAGGAATTGAATTAGTCTATGTTTGATGAACCTAATACTAACATAACCATTCATATATACATATATATATATACATCCTCATTTGAGTCTATGTTTGATGAACCTAATACTAACATAACCATACATATATACATATACATATACATCCCCATTTGATTGTAAGTGCACAACTAAGGACTTGATCATACACAATGGCTTTACTGGAAACTCCAAATCATACTATACTAATGCGAAAAGGTTGTCACCACCCTTATTCCCGACACCGCACAAGTTCCAAGAGGTTTCATGAACCCCAGGCATGGCTGGATATCGGGGAGTGGCTAGACCTATCCCCAAAACCCCCATCAAACTCTCAAAAACCCAGTGTTGCCATAGTATACAACCAGAGTCTCAAAGTTGTGCACAAGTATCATCTTATGGGAAGTATTTTAAATACAAGTAACATTAAAATGAATTCAAAATCATGACAAAGACTGAGGCAGGTATTGTAATATAATGAAGCACCTACAATATGTATAATACTTTCAAAGTACTTAGTCGAATAAGTGGCATAAACAAATCAAATACTTAGTCAAATAAGTGGCATAAACAAATCATACTCTTTTATTTGCATATACATACTGCCTATGATTGGTCTATTTTCTCATATATATACACAGTATACCTATGATATACACATGGGATATGTATACCAAGTGTATATCATGTATATATACTCCCTTTTCCTTTATTAAAACTGTATGTATGTTTTGTATATATATCTACACTTTTGAGTGCTCAACTGTAGACCTCAAGGTTATTCCTTTTATTTAACCAAATCCTGTCCGTTATAACGGCATCCAAGTATATAAACTAAGGCTGATCCAGGTATAACTTAAATCCTACATTTCTCATCTAGATAATTCACTAATTTTCTATACCAACAGACCACCTAGTAGTAAATGAGAGCTGCCTAAATGTAATAATAGAAGTACAGTAGAGGGATGTGGACAAAGAGAAAAAATTCTATAACTTGTAATCATCGGAACAGAATTAGAACACCAATAAGTCTGGACCAAATAACATCATATGAACTGGGACAGTACAGTTTCATGTTCTCAGGAAAGACCACAAAAAGAATCTTTGTTTTAATACAACAGTAGTAGGAACACATTACAACAAGGCTTCATGCAAGTTACCACTTAAGATAGACAAGGGAAAGGATCAACTATGTGTGTCAACAAATCCCAGAAGAAATGGCATAAAGTTCAAAACCAATCTTCACATGTTCAGACTGTTTAAACTCCTAGCAGAGACATTTATTGTCAATAAGCTTAAACTAGTTCATTGATTTTAAACACGAAAACCAAAGATCATCCTTATTTGAAATGACCGGTTCCATTATTCTTAACTTCACTGAGTGCCTCTAGACCTTTACACAAACCGATTTTCCTAAACCCTTTTTATCTCTCAACCGTTTTGGTAAGATGATGGGATTTGAAATAAATTCTCTCAAGGGAGCACCCCCATGGTTCATAGGTCGATCATGACACCCTCATTTGGGGGTAGATACTATGAGTCAAGCTAGGCTAGACTCTTCCCTGCCCCCTCTTTGAGGTGTCTTGAAAACACCATCCTAAGCCAAGTGGTTCACACTGCCTTTAAGAGTATTTAATCATGTCCCCAAATAACAACATCACACTAATTCCCCCCTACACTATGCATTTTTTAGAAATACAGTTTCAGTACTCAATTATTTCATCTCCATGATTTTATACATGATAGGATTCTGAATAATTCCAACAGCATAGGATCAAACCTCATCAGGCAAAGCATAATTTTACCCCTTTGAATCTGAGTTGTACCATAATGCCCACTGAAGTCTAGGTGTGACAGTTTAAGTTCAAGGAATGAAGATTCCTACCAATCTTGGATTTACTAAATGCTTTTCCCTTA
This sequence comes from Lycium ferocissimum, assembly GCF_029784015.1. Taxonomy (NCBI): domain Eukaryota; kingdom Viridiplantae; phylum Streptophyta; class Magnoliopsida; order Solanales; family Solanaceae; genus Lycium; species Lycium ferocissimum. The sequence continues at coordinate 65,948,699 of NC_081345.1, forward strand.
AATTCAGACCAGGATTAGTACATTCACATGACCAAGTCCACACATAAATACATCACACTAGCGTTAAACATATTCACATCGGCAATTCATCATGCGAAAAGCAAGCAGGTTGTACCTCTAAAAAAAAAAGTGGCATCAGACCCTAGTGAAGAATTTACCTATTTTAATACTTAGCATATGGAAGTTTCAACCCCCCTAATCATGACAAAGATGTGATACACTTACCCGCTTATTTTAACTTTTAGATTTAAGCAAAATGAAATCTCAAGAACTTTCCCCAAGGCATGACAAACCTTGACCAATCCCCGGGTTTCAATGAACCCCTCGCGGTCGCCAGAACAGGTCTAGGAAGACGAGGAAAGCTTCGGGGTCCCGGCTTAACGAGGCGGGATGGTGGGTCATCCCTCCCTGTCCTTTCACGATCCTTGCTTCCGTTAAAAAAAGATCAAGGCCCTACTAGCCACTACCTCCAGTTCATGCCTAAGCTCACCTTTTACTCTCCCAAAGTAACACTAGCCCCCTTTACCTTAATCCCATACCCAGTGTCAATCACCAAAACTTATGGACAAGAGTGGTTTGACACTGCCCCCTTAAACTAAATTTCATCTAGACCCCCTAATTGATCACACAAGTTAACAGCTTCTAATCAACTCAACTTTAGGATCCTAACTATGTAAAGTCAGGTTGAATCCCTTTAGACACTAACATTTGAAAAAGTTGAACATTTAAATCACTAAAAAGCTTAAATTCGGATTGAACATCAACCTCGAGTTCAAGCTATTCCTTTCCGGTGTTTAATCATTTTCAAGTAGTTAAGGCTCGTTAGGACTCAAACACGTACTTTTTAATCCTCTTAGACTTTTTTAAAAAATTTTAGGCATGAACACGATATAAAAAAAGAGGAAAGTAAAATAATATGATTGTCGAGTCTAAACTGTCCGGATAAAACAAACACGGCACATAATCACACTCTTTACACGCCGTATTCTCTTTCATTTTAAATGACCTCTATAACTTTATGGACCTTTATTAATTCCTAATGCACCATTTAAAGACTTGTTATCTCATGAATGAACTTGAATCCCAAAACTTCATTTTTAGACTTCTTTATCCTATTCTAGGATATTGTTGCTTTAAAATTATCCTTAATGCATAGCATACAACTATTCAGAATTATTTGACTAGTTCAAGCACAGCACATTCAAACAGACTTGGGAAAATTGAGACCCGCGCAAATACGAAGAAGACCCTAATTCTAAATTCCTTTAAACACTCGTCAGGGTTCTTAAATACATGCCTAGGTTCAACAAAAGCTTTGTTTAACACGATCTGATCTTTTCTCTTTTATCCCAATCATAACCATGTTATCAGTTGACATTGAAGCAGTATGGGACCCATAAAAGAACAAATTTAGGTAATCAAAATGTCATAATCTTGTTCAAGTAAAAGCAACTACCTCAAATACTTCAAATAGATCATCAAAGTACTTTAATGTTCTACTGCATTCAAACAGGATCAGTGTTAACTTAAAAGTTCACTAAATTACTATCATGACTCATGTGATCATATCCTTATCATATTTAAGTGTTGAACAGCACATATAGGAACCCTCAACATCTAACAAAGCACATAAAGTCTGTTCCAACCATGTCTAAACAAACAATACATTATTTGAACATTTATACTCAGTCTATCTCAAGAACTTCTTATTAATGTCAAAAATATGCTTTGAAAATGAAGGAAGTAACCTCCGCGTCTAAAACAATAATGCATCTTAACGTACCCAGCAACACATTTATTTAATTGAACCAAAGGCAAAACAACAACCAACTAACATCAACATGCTATTATCATATAGACTAACTACTAAGCAATACCAAAATAAATAAATAGGATAGAATATTACCTTTTAATGGTGCAGCCTTGGGCAAAAATGAATTTGAAAGCCCTTTATGCTTTCAAGACCACACTCAGCCACACAGACTCACAACAAAAGAAAAAATAAAATTTTTAAAATTCAGGCAGACCTCAAACTAGTGAAGCCTTAAAATTTATTTACTAATAGAGGCTTGAAATTCGAAGTTTTCAGCCTTTCTTTAAATTTCTCCAATTTTCTAACCTCTGAAACTCTTTAAAACTTTTAACTTTCAACAACTCAGACTTTTTTCCTGAAAAAAGACCTCTCCAAAAAAACTTCCGGAACCTCGGACCTCCTTTTGTAAAGGGTTGGGTTGTTATGAAACCCCAAAATCATCTAAAGCTTCAAACAAAAGATGTGGGACAAACATGTTTTACCCAAATCGTCGTTTGAGGAATGAAGCTTACCTCGGTGGTAAGGCCCGATAATGCTCCTTTTGACTACGAGGAAGAATACCGCCCGTCGACGGGGGTTCACGTCTTCGAAAGGACTGAACTCCTTTGTAATGAATGCCGACACTACAATGCCGATATCGACTCTTTGTCTTTAAATCTCAAATTGTCAAGATGAAAAGCGCGCAACCATCTTTCGGGCCGGGGATTAATCCATCTTTGTTGGTACATGTCGACGATCTTAAATTTGATGTCGAAATTATGTCACCCAATTCGAGGTGAGAACTGCGCTTACCAAATTTAAGACGCCTAATCAGTCAATGCATCAAGGCAAGCCATGCGACGTCTAGGTCGGTGTCTCAATACCTTGATGCAATACTGTTTAGTGGAGACCAGGCTTCGGTAAGCCGTGATTATATCGTTCAGTAGTCTTAAAATTATATATATTTTTTCTAAAATTTTTGTGCTCTGAAAAACAAACAAACTTGTTAGCGTAAAACAACTTTAATTAAGGAGAATTTCGTTACCCTTCCCGGCCGCTATTCCTTATCATTTTT